>NC_079891.1:2343069-2440569 GCF_024868665.1 Triplophysa rosa
TTTTGAGGTGGGAATACTTCTCTAGGTGCATAAACGTCTGTATAATCATTACTTATGTGATTCCTGCTTTCCAAGTCTCATAATGTGACAGTCTGTACTGAATTTGATGTTAATGAAGTGCATACTGCTATAGATATGAAAACCGGTACAAAACACAACATAAAAGAGTTGTAGCCTATGTAGAACATTCTAGATCAGTCACGTATAAGGTTTCATGACGGTCGGGATGTCGTCTCAGAAGGCAGCTGTTAGTGTGGGCCGTAGGTAATGAGGCGACTCGAGAGGTTTTTAGAAAATGTGTTTGCTGCACACAAGCATGAAAAATAAATGTCATCAGGATTGTAATCTTGCATACAGTTGGGACTGAATCGTTCATATTGCTGTTTTATGATGAACAATTTTGATATAGCGTTGATGCGTGAGGATATTCATTGTAATGGACACTTCACATTTACTTTTTTCTTTTACTCTTATTTTGTGTAATTGAAAGCTTTCACCTCATGTTAATGCACAAATGTACTCATCTTTTTCAACATGATTGTTGTTTTTCATGAAGGACATGCTGTTGTATACAGTCAAATAATACTTAAAAATATTATTTACTGATAAATCAAATGGGTGACATATAATGATCATTTTGATGAGGGCATGCAAGATTGACACATGGATATTTATTGTTAGATAAAGAAACACCATCTTGTCTGTTTTTAAAACAAATAGACAATAGTTTAATCAGTGACATGTTTATCTAACAGTTTTAAAAGTGTATCTTCAGAATGTATTTTAAAGTTTGTCTTAATTCGTCTTTTTTTACTGAATGCTTTATTTTCCATACTACTATTTTTCGCCACGAAGATGCTGATATGGCATTAAAAATGAAATTCTTAATTATTATTATGATAATTGGGTTAGGATTGGAATTCCTTAAAGAAAACATTTGTCAAGTGACTTATGATTATTCATATTCATCTCTTTACTCAAAAATGTACCATTATAGAGTAATGTTTTACATATTACCATTATGGCAAAGCTATGGTATTATTTGGTACTTATAAATTGTATTGTAAGGCACTTCAGAGTAAATAAACATGTTATGACTGTACCGTGGTATTTAATAAACAAAACAGTATTATTATCTAATGTATACTGTATAGTATGGGTGTGTGTCCCGTGTGTCTTTGGATTCACACAATTATCTTTAACGATATCCCGTAAAATGACTGATGTGTGTACGTATTAGATTAGACAGGC
The DNA here is from genome assembly GCF_024868665.1 of Triplophysa rosa. Classification (NCBI taxonomy): domain Eukaryota; kingdom Metazoa; phylum Chordata; class Actinopteri; order Cypriniformes; family Nemacheilidae; genus Triplophysa; species Triplophysa rosa. Next base: position 2,344,321 of record NC_079891.1, read on the forward strand.
ATAAAAACAGTTTCTCAGTTTATACTCAGTAGTTGTTCAGGGTGAGAGAGAGAGAGAGAGAGAGAGAGCGCTCGTCCCTGTGGCTGCAGGGAAGTGTGTGTGTCTCTCCGGTGGCGTTCTAACCCGCGGGGCAGTGAGCACTTGAATGGCTTTCTGAAGCTTTGTGTAGTTGACTGTGTGTTAATGTGATCATGCGGGTGGCTGCAGAGCTGTGCAGAGATGAGCCTGAATGTGTGTGCGTGTGTGTCTCTAATCGCATTTATTGCAAAGCAATAGAGATGCTAACAGATGTAAATTGCTTGCAGTGTGTATGACTTGTAGTATACTTGCCTGTGCCGGTTAATGTTTGTGTTAGTATATGAGTTGCAATCGGTACAATAGTACAATAATTGTTCACTGACAAAATATATGTTCCAAATAATACATTTGCTTCCTGCATACTTTAAAAACTAAAGTATGCGTTACAGTATGCAATGATGACGCCTTAGGCCGTGTTCACACTTGACTTCTTTTTTGAAGCCGCTAGCGTCTGTTTTACATTATAATCCTATGAAGTAAAACGTGTTTTCAAAAAAGTCCTGAGCGCTTTTTTAAGCTCCAGCGTCTTTTCCTGCAGCTCAGAGCGTCTTTTGAGGTTGGAAAAAGTTCAACTTTCCTGAAAAAATGCCCTACGTCAAGCACCTTTTTCACAGCTAACTAACGACAGAGACATGTCGTTTCCATAACAACATGCGAGGAACATGATTGGTCGAGAAGGCTCAAGCTCGAAAAAATAAAATGCCGGCCGAAACGCCCGTTTTTTGTATAAATGTAAGTTCACTTTCAATAACTACTGATTGCATTTCTAGCGAGAAATTAGTATTGTAGTTTTTAAGTATGTGGTTGGTTATTGCAAAGACGCTCTCCATTTATAATTCAAATAGACTTCCCTTACGCTGCCTATGAAGCGTGTCTCTCTAAGCTGCCTTCATGCACAAATGCTATCTTTGAACATTGCCGGCTGCTATTTGTAACCACAATTCTGCAAGCGTATGTTTTTTACTAAAAAAGCACCATTGTCAACTTTTTTGGTCCATGAAGAAGTCAAGTTTGAACACGGCCTTATTATGCATTTCTGGTTTTCATTTCATTTTGTGTTCAATTACGAACACGTAATTAAGTAAAGACGCAGATGAAACTGCATTGCGATAACGTATCTCTTGTAGTGTGTTGTGGTTGTGTCTTATGAATTTTTGCAGTGTAGATAATGTGGGTATTTCAAACGCAGCCCTCATTTCTCCACTAATAAGCGGTGGAATAAACATTTTCTCTCTGTGTTTCTCCTTCAGGGAAACTCTCCACCCGTAGTGGTGAACACAGACACACTGGATGGCTCACCTTATGTAAGTATTACACACAGAATGCAGATTTTCTGTCTCTGTCTTCTGTCTAGAGATAATCAAGGCAAACCTCAGCATTTGCAACTGCTTAGAATTGCATAACAACCACCTAGCAATGCCCTAGCAACCACCTAAGAGCACCCTTGCTACCGCTCAGAGCGCTTTCGAGAACATATAACAACACCATGGCAACCACCCACATCACCCTGTGAGTTTTGCAGGAGGAAGCAACATTCACATTTCTTCATAAAATATAAAATTACGCGTTACGATCGCACTCACTACACACTTTTAGTACAGAATCAAGCGCTACAGAGGAGAATTAAAGCTAATGTGTTGTCTCTAGGCTGTAATTCTCTCTCTCTCTCTCTCTCTCTCGCTGTGTGTGTGTGTGTGTTGTAGGTAAATGGAGCAGAAGGGGAGATTGAATATGAAGAGATTACGTTGGAAAGGGTAAACTCATGAACAGTTACATAATTACAGTATTAAAAAAAATTGTATGGCATTTATTTTTGTTAAATATGAGAAGGCAAATGACACAGATGCCTTTTCCAGTTTAATAAGCTGTTTTTCACATTAATACTTTATAAGATTTGAAACATCATATAATCCGATTTAATTGCATTTTGCCGTAATTAATCATTTCAATATGTCAGAAATTTTTGTCGAATTCGTCCAGGTTGGATTCAGAACGCTGATCAAATCGTAGAGATAATATCTGAGGACATTTTCTTTACTTTAATGAGCATGTATTTGTCTGAAACAATTGTCCAGTTTTGTGTTATTTGAAACATTTTGGAGTTCTTCGCATTTGTTGTTTGAATGATTTTAGTTCTATTTAATGATTTTAGTTGTGTGTGTGTTTAGGGGAATTCTGGTCTGGGCTTCAGTATTGCTGGAGGGATTGATAACCCTCATGTAGGCGACGACCCCAGCATCTTCATCACCAAGATCATTCCAGGAGGGGCCGCCGCACAGGACGGCAGACTCAGGTAATTTATTTACATCAATACTGATAATTCGCCCCAAAATAAAAGTTCTGCCTTCATTTATTTACCCTCAAAACCTGAATGCGACTCGTTCTTCTGTGGAACAGAACAGAAGATATTTCGAGAAATGTCTGAGTGGTTTTGTGTTCGTACAATGAAAGTCAGAGGGTTCAATGTTGTTTGGTGTCCAACATTCAAGAAAGTCAAACAAGTTTGGTATGACTGTCACGATCTCGTGGCGGAAGAACCCAAATGCAGGCAGGCGTGAAGGGGTTAACAAAACAAGACTTTAATAATTCAAAACAAAAACCCACGATGGGGTGCCAAACAAAACAGGAACTAAGAACACGGGAAGAAAACAAGAAATCAAAGCAAAACACTTCCCACGTGGGGGCAAAACAGAAACTAAGGTCAACTAATAAACTCACTCTTGGGGAACAGATGAAAGGACAAGGCAAGACGATGACGCGAACACGAAGCTGCACAACATAATCCACGAGCACAGGACAAAGAAACACGAGGGCATTTTAAAGGCAAGACAAACGAGGGATAATGACACAAGGCAGGTGGGAAACATTAGACACGGCAGGGAAGCAATACATGAAACGAAAGGGGCGGGGCCAATGACAAGACACGAGAAAGCACATGAGATGTAAAACGTAAACAACCCATGGCTTTCTCACATAAAACCTAAGGGCTCCATCCCGATCCTGCCACACGACTAGAAGTTCAGAAACAAGAAGGCAGAACCGTGACAATGACATGAGGGTGAATAAGTAATACAATTAGTTTCATTTTATCTTCCTATTTGTGAGGACATTTCAATTTGGCCAGCACAAGACAAAACTCTGCACACAAACAGAATTAAATATCTCGAGGATGGACCAGCGCTGTATTCATAATGCAACCAGCAAGGGTTCCTGCCAACCAATGCAGCTTTACCCCAGAGCATGCCAACACACATTGCAGAAGAAATGAAACACACAAAAATAGCACAGAAAAAGGAAAAAGCAATAAATCTAGAAAGAACGCACACACACCGAGATTGTCAGACCTGATCCACTGCCGCCTGTCATATGTGCTCCTCTCCTCCTGCGCTTCATTTTATTCCTGATGTCAAATCTAAATTCACCTGCCGCTCTGTATATCCCTCATCACAATCCCGACATTAAAAACAAGCTGCACAGGGTTATTTTTAAGAACACCTCTTATTACATTCTTAAGCATTTTTGTGGCACACGTCAGGGTGGAATTTGTTGGTTATTAATAAATGGGACGCTTAAAATGAACAAACTGCTTTTGGCTGAATCGTGCTAGAGAATCATTTTTGGGATGAATTTGAACTGACAAATGAATAAAGCTGGCATAATACCTTACCCCTCTCTCTCTCTCTCTCTCTGGTCACTTCAGTAATAATTAAAAGCATGAATATGCATGAGCGATTATTTTCAGAAAGCCTCTTTGACTGATTATTTTTCAGTCAACTCCCACTGCGGTGAAATGTGACGTTCAGATGAAATCTGTGTCTGATGTGACGCTGCATGTGCATGTGTTTTACACTTTTCTACTAAATAGAAATGACAAACATTACAGAAAGCATTTGAATGTGAAGTGTGATGGTCTAATGCGTTCGTTCTTTGTTGTGGATGGACTAAACGTCATAAACAACTAACGCACCGTTTAAAGTTCAAGAGGATTTGCAATTACTTGTGCCTGCAGTTACTTTCATTTTTCTGCGTCACATTTTCAATAATCATTTCTTGCTTTTATGAATCCGAGTGTAAAGATCGGAAAATGTTTAACACCTTAAAGGAGCAGTTCACCTCAACATAAGCCCCCATTGACTTTCCACAGTTTTATTCCTACTACGGAAAGTCAATGGGGGCTTATGTTGAGGTGAACTACTCCTTTAATACTACTACATGCGTTCTATTACTTGTTTTTGGCTAGATGTTGACTCGGACATTCAGTTCAATTCAGTTTTATTTATATGGTGCTTTTGACAATTTTGCATTATTGAAAAGCAGCCCTACATACATTTAGGCAGTAGTTGCTGTTGTAAAGAGATATCATTACGAAAAATCAAGAATACACAGAACACGTGGTCATTTTTTCTCAGTAAAATGTACATAGATGAAACTTTACTAAAGTTTCATAAGCTTTTCTATTCATAATACTAATAAGCAGAGCCGATCCTTCCTATATGCAAACTACCACCAGGTGGCCTCCTTGAGTACCGAATCAAAAACACTATAATGTAAACAAAACGCGGATTGAACTTTCTGCCTTCGGAGTTTCCTGTTACAGGAACCTTTACAGGAATCATTTGGAAATGTCCTTTTTATACTTCATTTATTTAATTACTGTGACATACTCGGACATCGTGCAGAAGCGCGCAGGTGATGACATGGCCATAATGTTATGATGCATCTTTACACGAAGCTATCCGTCTGTAGCGGGAAACAACGGCAACAACGTGAAGCTAAAGAACAAGAAGGCATGTGTTTTTATACTATTTCAAAGTCTTATTTAGTTTAGCCAAATTATGCAAGTACAGATTTACAAATTCAGTAATTGTGCTGTCCATCGGCACACAGTTGGTTTGATTGTGGACGTTCGATAGTCGTGAATTTAGGCAGCGTCTCCAAAGTTAAAACACTTAAAGGGGTCATATGGCACGAATGCGTGTTTTTCTGTATCTTTGGTGTGTTATAAGTTGCCCATGCATGTTTTAGACACGTAAAATTGCACAAGTTAAAGTGTGGGAATTTTGACTATAATGACAAGGGCCCCTCACAAAGGTTTGCGTAGGGCCCCCAGACGTCTCGGATCGGCACCGCTAATAAGTACTGTGCATATCAAAACATATTTTTTGTAAGGCACTATTAGTACCCTTTGTAAAATGAGTTGTCTAGACATTGTAATCAGTTTCTAAAGAGATTCAAATCTTGCTCATGCTTCCAAATGAAAACGGTTCAAAACATGTAAAAAGTTATTAAAGGTTGTGATAGGATCACAAACAACAAATGTACTATTTAATACTTTCATATTTTTCTACATACGTAATTGTGTGAGCGCAGTCAGATTTGTTGCCAAGCAGCTTCTCGCGTACCTGAATTCTAATGTGAAAACTGCCTTCATTATAGTTTTCTCTCTCTCTCTCTCTGTTTCTCAGAGTGAATGACAGCATTCTGTTTGTGAATGATGTTGATGTTCGGGAGGTGACACACAGTCAGGCCGTGGAGGCTCTCAAGGAAGCGGGGGCCATCGTCCGACTCTACGTCCTGCGCCGTAAACCCATCGCGGAGAAAATCACCGAAATGAAACTCATCAAAGGGCCAAAAGGTTTGATTCCATTGTTTACATTCAATTGAATTGGTTTCAATTACAATACAGATCAAATAAATAAAATGTTGGTACAGGTGCATTACATATATTTTATATGTATATATACATATATTATATATTGTATCTTTTTTAAATACTTGTTTACTAGTGTTATTCATCTCTCTTGCAATTTGAGTTTTTACATTGGGAATGTTTTTAGCACGCTCTTAAACTACAACATTAATATTGATTGAAAGTTGAGAAGTTGATTTCAGTGTTTGAGCTTTCATGAAGACGTGCGTCTGTGTCTCAGGTCTGGGTTTTAGTATAGCGGGTGGTGTAGGTAACCAGCACATCCCCGGAGACAACAGCATTTATGTCACAAAGATCATCGAGGGAGGGGCAGCGCATAAAGACGGACGACTACAGATCGGAGATAAAATACTTGCGGTAACACTACATATATACATTCATCCAGACAATACATTAAAAAAGAATTATGGGAGCTTGTGTAAGATCTGAAGGACCTCACGCATCACTTGAGTGCTGACACCTGCTGGTTAGAGAAGAAACTGCAGGCTTTCATACTCTATATTCATACTCTACTTTCATACTCATACTCAAGATCTATTACTAGAAAAATGCTGTAAAAAAGTACTTCTCTTAGTCATCTCTTAGACATCTTTAAATTCTCGTAGTTTGTAAAAACAAAGGAAAACAAACAAGTTTCTGTTCAATATTGAAAAGTTCATTGCTGTAGACACAATTGTTCTAATCTGTGTTTAAAGGATGATTTAAAGTGTATTTTTCTTTATTCGAGCCTCTGTGTGTATGTCAATGCCAGGTGAATAATGTGTGTTTGGAGGACGTGATGCATGAAGATGCCGTGGGGGCGCTGAAGAACACGGCAGAGGTGGTCTACCTCAGAGTGGCTAAGCCAAACAACCTGTATCTCACCAACAACTATAACCCACCAGACCTCACAAGCAGTACGTACACAACACTTCAGTCAATACCGTCATGAAATCTGGTGTGTCAGGAACTGGCCGTTCAGAAAGTTGCAGCTGACTGATGTGTAAAGTGTGTCCTTTTTTTTGTGGTAAAAGTGTAGTAACCATGTTTATTTGGTGTTTTGATTACTATTGGGCACACTGTTGTTTTACTACAGCAGTTATGGTTTAACCAAGGGGTAGGTAAGAGCTAAAGCAGCGCTTTCCAAACTGTGAATGGCGGCCCCCAGTGGACTGTTGCGGTACTGCATTCTTAGGCTAAATGGACAAATGGTAAAATATTTAATTAAAAACATAGTTATGATTGTTATTACAATGAATTTGTGTACTGAATGTTGCTTCTATAATGTCATATGTTAACAGAGGTGGACACTACTAGTATTTTTACTCTCAAGCACATTTTCAAGAACACTGTAGATTGTTTTTACTTTGGAAAAATATTAAAGTGGCCATAACTCAGACAGTTTCTGCATATCTCATGTTAATCTCGAGTACTTTCAGAATAGCATCACACCCTTCATATATCCGTAAAGTCTTTAGTTTGATCACATTTATAAAAGACAGATACAGCTGTATGATTATTTCTGAAAATATATGAACCGCGGGGGGGGATAGGGCGGTGTGGCAGAACAGTTTCACTCACCGCGTGCGGTTCATGTCCGGCATCTTTGAGCGCTGGGACCGCTCCATCTATCAGTTTCAAACGATCTCCCAACGGTTGATGTGTGCGCATGCTCCTTCTCCCGCTCTCCCTGGTTGACGCGTGGGCGTGCTCTTTCTTCTCGCTCTGGCGGGTTGACGCGTGGGCGTGCTTTTCCGGGAGAATTGTCCAATAAGGGACTAAGAAAACTGATTTTCATGTTCGAAAAAAACTTTCCGAAACCTATACGAAAGCTGGGGGAGTGTATCGAGCACAGAAATACCACGTCAGACGTCCAACTCGTTTTTTGACAAGTTGATCATGTCAAGCATGAGAAGACGGCACATTGTAAAGAAGTCGGAATGCATGAAACTCCGTTGCACCACCCCTTTAACTTTACTACATTATAAAGAATAATATCATACTTTTTACATACTGTTTTTTAAATACACGCACCATTTTTTTACCTCTAATACCGAAGTACATTTAAAATCTAGTGCTTTGCATAAAAATGTATGCGTACTTTTAAAAAGAAGTCAGATTATCAAAGCAAAATAAATCATTGCTTTATTTTTATTCCCTACAAATAAAACTCATTTCATGCATCAGAGTGCTAACTTAAACAAAATATTGTGTTTCAACAAACTTGATGATACACACCAAGCAGCTGAGACATAAACTTGATCTTTGATACGTTGGGACGCCATATTGATTTTGTGTTTGTTTTGCTCTCCAGCGTATTCTCCGCACTTGGACTCAGACCTTGGACATCCAAACTACCTGGGCTCGGATTACCCACAAGCCCTCACTCCCACCTCACCAAGCCGCTTCTCTCCTGTCCTGCACAGCATCATGGGAGATGATGACTTACCCAGGTAACAGGAAAGCAGTCAGTTCCTGCACATGAAAAGATTCGTCATCTTTGATCAATCTTTGAAAAACGGTTGTCCGGCAGGGCACAAATAACTTGTTTAGAATAACTTTTATGGCCATAAGCGTGTCAAAACCAAAAATACTGTACATCATCTTCCCTTATTGAGTTATTTGATAGTGCTTTTCAACAGAAACGATACACTTCAACAAAAGCCTTGATTTTACACTAGAAAAATAAATACACAATTTTCTTCTAAATGAAAAGGTCTTTCTTCCTCCTGTCAGGGATCCGAGGCGCGTTGTGATCCACAGAGGATCGACGGGTTTGGGCTTTAATATAGTCGGAGGAGAGGATGGTGAGGGAATCTTCATCTCTTTCATCCTGGCAGGGGGTCCTGCAGATCTGAGCGGTGAACTCCGCAAGGGAGATCAGATCCTGAGCGTGAGAACGTGCAAACACACACACGCATTCTGTGCAATAGCTACATAAAGAACCAGCATTAATCACACTCATTATTATATCTCAAATCAGATTTGCGTTAGTTAGAGAGGCATATTTTAAACAGGATTGTTGGATGTTGAGTATCAATGTTGCATTTTTGATCATTGATTATTTGATATAATATTTTGGGTAACACTTTAGTATAGGGACCAATTCTCACTATTAACTAGTAGCTTATTAGCATGCCTATTATTAGTATATTGGCTGTTTATTATTACTTATAAAGCACATATTCTGCATGACCATATTCTACATCCCTAATCCTACCCAATGCCTAAACCTAACAATTACTTTACTAACAATTAATTAGCGACAGAAGTGGAGTTATTGAGGCAAAATTCATAGTTAATGGTTTGTTAATAGCGAGAATTGGACCTTAAAATAAAGTGTGACCATATTTTGATATAAACCTCAATGTATCTCAGTACAGCACAATTGTTTTTATAAATATATCATTTGCACGACAGCAGTTTTAAGTTTTCTGCAGTGTTTTTAATAGAAAAGCATTGATGTTGCTCTTGTCATAATATAATATGTGAGATGATGTGTGATATTACTGTAGTAATGTGTGATCTGACGTGTGTGTGTGTGTCAGGTGAATGGTGTGGATCTGCGAGCAGCTACACACGAACAAGCGGCGGCTGCGTTAAAGAACGCAGGACAAACTGTGACCATCATCGCCCAGTACAGACCGGAAGGTCAGAACACATAACATACAGAGTTATACACGCTCTCATATTTGCCAGGTTTTCTTTTATTAGCAGGTGTGGCGGAATGTACACTACCGCTCAAAAGTTTAAAGGGATACTTCATCCAAAAATGACAATTCTGTCATCATTTACTCACCTTCCAGTTGTTCCAAATCTGTATAAATGTCTTTGTTCTGATGAACACAGAGAAAGATATTTGGAAGAATGTTTGTAACCAAACAGATCTCGCCACTCATTGACTCCCATAGTAGGGAAAAACACAATGGTAGTCACAAGTGCCCCAGAACTGTTTGCTGTCCTACATTCTTCAAAATATCTTCTTTTGTGTTCAACAGAACAAAACAATGATAAAGTCATTTTTCCTACTATGGGAGTCAATGGGGGGCAAATCTGTCTGGTTATACGCATTCTTCCGAATATCTTTCTCTGTGTTCATCAGAACAAAGACTTTTATACAGATTTGGAACAACTCGAGGGTGAGGAAATGATGACAGAATTTTAATTTTTGGGTGAAGTGTCCCTTTAAGAGCACTTGGACATTTACTTATGAATGTTTTTCCCCCACATTTTAGTATAACAGTAAACTCATCAACATCAAAATAAATATCACGATGGGAATTATGTTGTGACTAAACAAAATCCCAAATAAATCTTGTCGTTTTCTCAAGCACCCAGAGATGCTATTGAAGGCATTCACATCTGTTCCGAATTTGTACTTTATGTGTATTATTCAGTCCAAGTCATTGATTTCAAACACATTTTATTAAATAAAAGTGTACTTTCGTAAAGAAAGAAATGTATATGTTTGCACAGTTTGTATACAAACGTGACGAAACTGATGGGTGAGGTGTAATGTGGCGTGTGGTGTTTGTGTGTGTTAATAGAGTACAGTCGATTTGAAGCAAAGATTCATGACCTCAGAGAGCAGTTGATGAACAGCAGTATGGGCTCAGGAACCACAACATTACGCAGTAACCCCAAAAGAGGACTTTACATCAGGTGAACACACACACACACAATCAACTAGCCTAGTTACTAAAAACAAACAAATTTAAAGTCCCAGTGAAATTAAAAATGACAATGCGTATTTTTCCATGAAATATTGCAGCGTATATCGTAAATAGTTTATCAATGTGGCTCATTCTCTTTTAAAAATTCCTGTGGCCTCATAATCTTATCAGTTAAATCTGAAATGCACTTCCGTCCTGTAATGACTTGGGCGGAGCATCCGTTAACTCCTCCCCCTCAGCTGTCAGTCTGCGGCCAGTTCCATTTCAAAATGCAACGGCTGTTTTATACATCCAGAGACAGAGGAAAGCCACGCCCACTGTTTTTCTCATTAGAAAGTCCATTTCACTCGGAAACGCGTCAAAACACGGAAGTGAAAACGATCGCAACTTCCGGTTCACGGGGACTTTAAAGCTGCAATTGGTAACGCCTCTCTATCGCCGTTTCTGTTTGAAACATAAAATCGCAGCTTATTTTATTGCACTTGTGAAGTCAAATGACATGGAAATGACATTTAAAACTAAATCGTACCCAACAGCTCAACTTATGAATCCTTTTTCGAAGTCTGTGTTGTGAATCAGGTAAAGAAAGCCAGTGAAGTAAAGTTAACGAAACGATTTCTCTCTGAATGAAACAGTAATGCAGTAAAGTCACGTGACACATTCCTGTACCCGAATACTTTCTAAAACGAGCATGATTGCAGTTTACAGTAAGCAGTCTGATTTTCACGCTTCTTCCTTTGATGTTCCTTCTTTTCAATCTCTCTCTGACTGCTCTTCCCATTTCCCCATGACTTTGCGGTTTGGCAGGGCTCTGTTCGACTATGATAAGACAGCAGACTGCGGGTTTTTGAGTCAGGCCGTGGGCTTTAAGTTTGGAGATGTGCTTCATGTTCTGGATTGTGGTGATGAGGAGTGGTGGCAGGCCTGCAGATTCGGCCCACAGGGGGAGGAGGAGGAGGTCGGCTTCATCCCCAGCAAGAGGAGGTGTGTTGTCTTTGAACAGAACCACAGACACCTTTCACATTTTCACACTTTTATTCTCACCTTTTATTCATACCACAAGCACAAATTCACCAAATAATGTTTAACTGATGGTCATGAAGCAAATTCTCCATAACATATTTACATACGGCTCTCGAAATGGTAACCCATGTAACGTTCTGTAAGAGTTCTCTTAATGTTTTAAAAAACCTTCTTGCAGTAACATTAATAGAGCATTTCATTAACGTTTTATCAACGTGTCATTGCTAAATGTTCTAAAAATGTCAATATGAAACAGTATTTAGTGAAATTGAGCAGCACATTTGCGCTGCAAATTCAAACGTGGCAAAAGGTAGATACCAGAACATGACGTTTTCTCCTCTTAAAATCTGTCTTCTCTGTTTTTCAAGAGTCGAGAGGAAAGAGTGGTCACGTTTGAAGTCAAAAGAAAGGGTGAGTATCCTACTAACATACGAAACACTCGTTGCCTCCCGTTCTGGGGTGCGTTTCTCGAACAACTCGCTGGTAAACCCCAAAACATAGTAACTCTGTCGCTCATCTGCGGTTTGAACCACGTCAGTTTAACAATATAGTCGATGATGTCGTATTATTGCTGTAAATGACTTACGCTGCATCTGAAAACGTCATCGTCATCGTATTTTTGCTCTCTGTTGTTTTATTTCACGATATTTAACTCGTTCGTAAGTTTCCTCCGAGCAGGGATTCCCCAGGGTCCTAGAGCACGTAGGTGCATGGGCACATTAAAAAAAGCACTTCTATTTTCTTGACAAACTAAAAGATGTCAAATCGAATTTGTACGCGCCCCTGATCAAAACACCCAATTGTCTTTAAATCACTTTAAAAACCTAGGGCTCGTCTCCTTTTGTTGTGTGTTTGTGTCATATTAAAACATTGAAAGCTGTGGCCATTGTAGGGGCTGCGTTACAGTTATTACTGTATTTTTATAGCATGTGTATATTCTTATGATGCCTTTATGTCATTCATGTTCTCGTCAATTAAAAATGGATTTTTATTCAAACTTGATCGTTTTTGATGTGAACTTAAATTCAAATGATAAAAGGGTGATTGTCATTTTAACCCGATATGTGGACTTTTCTCAATTGGAATGCATTGTGTGTGTGACAGGACCGAACTCGAGACAGTACACTATCACAGGGTGAGTTACAGCATTACTTATACAGACACGTCATTATTGCCATGTATACAAGAAACAAATGAGCTTACGTTCACGTGTTTGGTTTCTTTTAGGACGAGAAGAGCCAGTACGGAGTTACGAGACAGTCGCACAAGTTGAAGGTTAGATTACTCCGCTGACTCCCTGTGTGTCATTTAGATGACATGAAACCTCAGAAATGAATTCAAGCACCCTAATTAGTCAACAAACAAATAGTGCTCCACACATGAGGTTACGTTAGCATGTTGCTAAGCTAATGACTTTATACTCTCGTAAGCTCAAAAGTAGTACATTTGTTACATTTTGTCTATGATGACTAAAAATGCTCCTTAGGTAGGCAGCTCACAAGCATTTGGAGCAAAACCAAAACAATTTCATTTATTTCTTTTTAATAATATTTTGAATTCGCTTTTTATATTTTTAGTTTTCTTGTAAATTGTATTTTATTTATTGCGATTTTTAGCAATATATATTTTTCATATCGCTATAAAGGTTTAATTTATTTTCTTTGTTTTAGTTTGAATATTGTTTAGTTTATTTCCACATAATTCTTTTGATGTCTTGGTTTAAATTTATTTCAGTTAAAGTATTTTAAAGTATTAAAGTATATATTTTAATTTTGAACTTATTTTTTAAGTGCAATAAGGTTCTTATTTTATTGCTAAGGGAACCATTCAAATGTTCCTTTAGTTGAGTTTTTTTCTAATAATGTTTAGGCCTGTATTGTATTTTATTTCAATTAATAGAAATGTTTTCATTTTTGATAACTAAAAAAAACAACCCTGTCCAGTACCAATAGAATCTTTCTCATTTTGCGTCTGTAGTGCACTACGCGAGGCCGATCATTATTCTGGGCCCCGTGAAGGACCGAGTGAACGACGACCTGCTGTCTGAATTCCCAGACAAGTTTGGATCTTGTGTCCCTCGTAAGTACTAGTCGACTAAGTTTGGTGGTATTGAGTTCTGGGAAGATTCTTCATTCAAAAGTAAACAAAATATCAGCTTCCTCACACGAACAATAAACAGTCATTTACTCGAACAAAAGAAGTCCTTTTAAACACACCCGGCACTAACGTGTAACTGATACATCATTCTCATGCGATGATGTCACCACTGTCTTCTCAGATACGACGAGACCGAAGCGCGAGTATGAGGTGGATGGGCGCGACTACCACTTTGTGTCGTCTCGAGAACAGATGGAGAAAGACATTCAGAACCATCGCTTCATCGAGGCGGGCCAGTACAACAGTCACCTGTACGGTACCAGCGTTCAGAGCGTGCGAGAGGTGGCCGAACAGGTCCGAACAAACCTCAAGATATAAAGATAAACCTTGTGTATCCGTTTTGCGAATGCTAATCCCTCTTGGTGTTTGTGAGCAGCAGGGGAAACACTGCATTCTGGATGTGTCCGCCAACGCTGTTCGTAGGCTACAGGCGGCACAGCTTCATCCAATCGCCATCTTCGTTCGGCCTAAATCACTGGAGAACGTCCTGTACGTACCAAAGTTTACAAATTCATAAGCATGAAAACCAAACTGACCCTATTGACTTGAACACGCACCTCTGGTTTGATTGTGACGGATTTATCAGTTCATGTTATATTCCAAATGACTTCACAATACGATCAATTCCATGCGTAAAATCACATCATGTTGTGAAAGTAAAATGGGTTGTGATGCTCAACGCTTTATAACATCTGAGACTGACTGCTGACGTCTTTTATCCAGAGAGATCAACACCCGTCTGACTGAAGAACAGGCCAGGAAAGGAATGGACCGCGCTATTAAACTGGAGCAAGATTTCCTCGAGTGCTTTTCTGGTAAGATGGTCTTTCAGATCAGAGGCTTATTTATTATGGTGCAAAAATGAGGAAGTTGTTTAAAAACTATTGAAATATCCCAATTTAACTAAGGAAACCGACATTTGAGTAATGTCAAACGATTAATCGCGATTAATCGCATCCAGAATAAAAGTTTGTGTTTACATAATATATGTCTGTGTACTGTGCATATTCATTTTGTATTCATAAACACATACACAAAAAATCTTTATTAAAAAATGTCGTTCTCAGATTAAACTTTCATCTTAAGTCATTATATTTTTTAATATTTCACATTTTTTATTCATACAGCTGATTTCAAATGAGTGTAGTTCTGCGACGGAAGTATTCTCATTAGTTTTAAATTTCTATTTGAACCTATTTTATGTTGAACTGATTTAATAATTCTGCACAAAATATTTAACGTGAGTTATTTTTCCGTTATTATTAAGCAGGAGAAATGAATGAATTTCATTATAACAATTCTAATTTTAGTAGGACTTCTATATTGAAGTCCTATATTGCACTCTTTATTCTTCATTTTATTTTTTCATAAGACTTAGGCCGTGGCCTGAAAGTCTTATGAGGCCCAAAACTCGTGACTTTTAACTCCCAATAAAGAGTTTGTCAATAAAAAGGGATCAGGACTGACTCGGTGGTCAAAATATAAAGTCTGAATGCGTTTTTTCGCTACAGCTCTTGTAATTCTTCTGACATTAAAGATGTTTTTATCACTTTTGTTCTGTCTGTGTCACAGCCATCGTGGAGGGCGACAGTTTCGAGGAGGTTTATCACAAGGTTAAAACTGTGATCGAGGAGCAGTCAGGGCCTTATATCTGGATTCCCACCAGGGAGCGTCTGTGAGCACCTCACTCAGTCACCGTTTGGCCTACCCGTCCTGAACTTCTGAGCTGCGTCTCGTCGAGCTCACGAGAAACAGACAGAGAGCGCGAAAGAGAAGATGACGTCACGGAGGCACCCGGAAACGGCGGCGCGACACAGGAGCGGAGCGACACAGGAGCCGTCCGCACCGCACCCGCCTCATTTCCTCTTCTGGCTTTCTGACTTCCTGTTTCCGCTTGAAACTTCCTTCTTCTGTCTTTCTCTTTCTCTGTTTCTCTCTGAATAACGTCCTCCTCCACAGGACTGGTGAGCTGTTTTTACCCTCACGAACAGGGACATTTTGTATATTGTCGGATTCCCTCTCCGGCTGCAAACAGTGAGACGGGCGACCGCCTTGGCTTATACCGGAACGAGACGTCCGAGAGCTCTTCGCCAGCTCGTTTCACACACCTAACGCTGAATGGAACTGAATTATTATCAAAGTATATTTATCGGTATCAATAATGCTCTGAAAACCTTCAATATCAAAGATGTTGTGACTCCTCAGAGACCGGCTTTCACTCGGTCGCGCACACAGATATCCGCTACAAGGGCATTTGATTCCTTTCAGACATTTTTTAGCGCTTGGTTTGTGCTTCCTGACATCCAGGAGGTGCCGGGACGATTGCCTCAGTCCTTCGAATGTTCCCCTCACATAGTTTGCAGCTCATCGCAGTGAACGGATATTAAAGAGAGACCACGCAGAGTGTGATTTGTATCCTGCACGACACGCGCTTGATATTCTGGGTTAGGTTTTGTGGTTTGTTTCTCGGGTTCATATGTAAACGATGCACATTTAGACACATTCAAACACACAAACACATCTTCTCGCGGTGGCCAGATTGACGATTTCCTTCCACATGAAATTCATTCAGATTTCCGAGCGACTCCGGGGTGCTCTTTAATGTGCAATATCGTTAGCGTTTGTTCTTCCATAACCTCTCACGATGGGAAGCGTTTTAATTTGAGCTTGAATCAATCACGTCAGATTTATGTCGACGATGGCTGTGTTCACATTGCCAAACTGCCCAATTGCTACTCGAATCAGATTTTTTTGGTGAGGTTGTTTATGACTTTTTCATCCGAGTTTTTTTGTTTAGATGTTTATTCGTATAAATATAACTGGAGATATTACAAACCACTGGTCGGTTCTGATGTTCACACAGTGAATCCAATAAGAAGGAAAAATCACATACTGTATGAGATCTCTTTAATATCGCGATTATTTCTAATAGACATCAATGAGATTAAATGGAGAGCAAATGGAAACTTTTGCTTAAGTTTCATGTGCGTCTCAGATATTTCTCTTGAGAAAAATAGTCCGAAATCTCACAAATGTCTCATTGGGGTTCGAGAAGACATGTCGACAATGAGCTCAGATTTGTCAAGCCTGCGATCAAAAGTCAACATTATTGAAGATCATTTCTCATCAAATTTACCCAAGTCCAGATGATTTGACCTCTAAAATCCACGTTCGTTTCACTCCTCATGGATTTCTCTCATTTCTCATTTTCTGTTTGCATCCAAGCAATCTTAAGAGAAACGTCTGAGACTTCAATGAAACGCAACTCAGAACTCCGTCCGATCTCGTGAGCTATAAAAGAGCAACATCTGAGCAATAACAAATTCTCCTCTTGGATGTTTTCTTTTCGCAGTTTGCCCCTGTTGCTAGATGTCGTAAAAACATCATGATGGGGCAGAAATGCATGTGTCGTGTCCAAATAAACCTGTATGCATGCATTTGAATCATATAAATTGCATTTCAGTACATTATAAACAATTCTTTCATAGTGCCTGATTTTTGAAGGGCTCTCAAAGGGTGACACGCGTTTGTTTTCCTTTCCGCTGCCTTCGAAGGGCAGGTAGATATCAGTGGTCAGTCACATGGCTCAAGTGATTGGCTCTTCTGTACCTCAAAGATGGACGCCGTTTGCTCCGTCGTACAGAAAAAATCTGATTTGGGTCACATTCGGTTGCCGTGTGAACATAGCCAGGGCCGTGCACAGACATTCTGATGGGCAGTGGCCGAAACAACAAAAAAGGCGCTAAGGGTTGGGACAGGAGAAGACGGCACACGCTCTTAGAAATGTCTTTCTACCTATCACACTCAGTAAATATGTAAATCTGTATTTTATGCTGTCCTATGTTAAGGCACAACTCTTTTAAAACATTTGTTGAAATTTCAAACAATTTTTGACATTATTTGCAGTGCAAAAGTGTCTTGAATGAATGCTTGCCCGGAGGTGGGGTGGGCTTTAGAGGGGGCAGTGGCTCTAGCCACCGGGCCACCCCCCTGTGAACGGCCCTGAACATAGCCTTAATGCCCATTAAAACACACAGGTACACGAGTCCTATCTGGAAAATGTACGATGGGTTTTATACTAGAGTATATATGAGATTGACTATTGGAATCAATCCAGTGCGGCTGTGTGGATGTATCGGTGCACGTTAGTGACATCATGACACCAGGTGATTGACAGGTCGGTTATCCAGACGGCTGTTTTTTTATTGGAATATGATTGTGGGTTCGATCGGCTAGAGAAGAATCAGCTTAGCCATTCGCCTCCAACTATCTTTACCCGTTTCTGAGCTAATTTTACCCAGAGTTCTGTGAGGGCGAGCTCACTTTCGCCCTGGATGACATGAGAATGACAGAATGATAAATTGGCTTTTTTGCCCTTTTGTGTGGTGACATGTGACGCAGTAGAAATCGATCCAGCGCTCGCGAGGACGGAAGTGACCTACAGCTGACGCCTTCAGTGTGATTTCATGTAAATCAATGCCATGAACTGTGATGGTTTTACCACGGTGATTTATTGACCGAGACGTATAAAAACAGGCACAATATTTGTGTGTGCGCGTGTCAGGATAAAAAGATAAAAGGAAAAACATTTGCACTTATTAACGGAGAGATTTCATGAGAATTGATGAACATGAAAACAGGACTAGAGAGATCTGGTGACCTTTTTTTTACTTTCACTATTTCTGTTTTGGATTTTTGCGTTTGACTTTCGATATTAAGTGTAATTGGAGTGCAGTGACAGTTTTTTTATTTATGGATTTTATATCGTTTGTTTATTCAGTTGTTTACGGCTTTGTTTACATCAGGGTTTTGTGCGAAGACTTTTGCTGTGGTTTCCAAAGTGGGCCTGCACACAATCAAATGCGATCGACTGAAAATTAAAAATGACTGTGAAATAATTTTTAAAAAAGGTGAAACCTGCACGCAGTTCACACACTGATATTTTAAACATAACCCATAAATTTCCAAAGTCATAGTATTATTGGCTACATGAAACAAGACAAATAAGAACATATTATCTTGCATTCTGTACGAGCTCCACGCACGCACGCACGCACGCACGCACACACACACACACACACACAATGTATTACCAAGAAAAATATATGACTTCACTTACTAGAATGAATTATAAGTTGATGCTTATTTATTTATTTATTTATTTGAAAGGATCAAATGTATTTTATCAATTTGTATTTGCCATAACATATTATTCTAACTATCCTGAACAGATTGAAAATATTGCTTTTATTTTAAAAAAGATTAACTATGAAAATACAACAACGCCATCTAATGCAAAAGTATATTTAAATGATTTATCTTAAAAGAGAGATTTACCAATGACAGTATAAAAATGTTGAATTTCAGTGAGATGCTTGTTGTAAATTAGCTACAAAAATAATAAACTACTTATGTTAAAGAGTGTTCTGTAGACGCTTCTGTTGTGGTGTGAATGATGGACAATAACAGCATGGATACTGTATATCCGAGATGACATACAGTTGTTTGTCTAGGGGTGTAATGATTACACATCATACTGGGTTCACAGTATGATAGTATCACAATATGATTTAGATATATAAGAGATATATTTCCAAAATATTAAAGGAATATTTCACCTTCAAAATGAAAATTCTGTCATCATTTAGTCATCCTGTTGTCATTTTAAACCTGTGTGATTTTCTTTCTTCTGCAAAACACAAAAGAAGATATTTAGAAAAATGTTGGTAACCAAAAACCGTTGGTCCCCAATTGACTTTTATTGTATGAACACAAAACCAATGCAAGTGGTTTTGTGTTCATACAATAATGACAGAATTTTCATTTTGAAGGTGAACTATTCCTGTTCAACAATTTTCTGTAACATTTTTGTTGTACATACAACTAAAAGAATTAGAAACATTCAAGGTTTAAATGAATCTTCTGTATGCAAAAAAAGATTGAATTGTTCCATCACAGAGACATTTTTTAAGAAAGCAATCAAAACAATAACATTATATATGTTGACACGTCGACATTTGGCAGCTCAACCAATATGACTGAACAGATGTGATACTGTACAAATATTGCTTTTTTTGTATTTCCATATATCATTACACAACTATTTTTGCATATTTTCTGCATAGAGTATATACTGTATTTGCTAAAATGTGCAGCATATCACTGAACACACATGATACACACACACACACACACACACACACACACACACACACACACACACACACATACTGTATATACTGTACTATATGTGCCTGACTTGCACTTTCATTTCCAGTGGGACAAATGAAGCAGGGGCTGGATTCACGAAACTTTTCTTAAGACAAAATATAAGATTGTTCTTAAAATAAATTATCCTTCTTGAGAAGTTCTCAAATGTTTTCTTAAGAACATCTTCCTTTTTTTATAAGAATAAAATGACATATGCTTTGTAAATCAACCTTAAGAAGAAAAATGAAGAACTGTCTTAAGAAGTTTTTTCAGGAATGTCAGAAAAAATATGGGCCTATAGTTAAGAAGAATTTTCTTCTTAAGAATGTTTTGTGAATTCGGCCCCAGATTTTAAACATCTCTCTTTTTATTGGACGGCCAAAAGGTACGATGTTTTTCCACCATGTTAAAATAGAAAATTTAAAATAGATACTACTAAGTAAATTTATATTATTAGTATTCCAAAATCTCTCAAGCATCCAGTAAATAATAAATGTACTGTAATGCAGTCGCCAGCAGGGGGCGGTGCCGCTTCTCCCTTCACACTTACAATCTCCAGAATTTACCTGTCAAGACTTCCGACAGAAAAGCAAAGAAATTGAATTCGATCTTTTTCATCAGTCTGATCATTCTCTCAGCCAGCTTCATGCAGTGCATCATGGGAGTTTTTTATAAAACAGTATTCAGAAGTTCTCTTGTTCGCTCTCATCACTGCCCTTACATTTACATTTACATTTACATTTACGCATTTGGCAGTAATACATTACATTGCATTATACTACACATATGTTTCTAAAATAAGTGTTACTTATTCATAACATTTGTGTACAAATAAGTACACTTTCAATTGATTTGGTAAAGTATAAGCAAAGTTGAAGTATTTTTAAGTGTACTTAAGATAGTAAGTGTACTATTTCACTTTAACTACTTGTGATTAAAGTAGCCCACTTTTCAGTTTATAAAAGTGTACTTTGTAAGTATATTTGCAACAGTAGTCAACTTTAAGTAAACGTTGTTTCCTGAAAAGTCCATCAAGTATATTTCTGATCTGAATTATTCTTTTTTTGTTTAAAAGACGTATACTAATAGCACACTTGAATAAACTTTTTAAGGGCTTTCTTCATATTCGAACCAAGTTACAATAAGAATAACTTTGCACAGTTTTGTAAAGAAATCCATCCAGAGGAACAGTATTTGTGAGTTAAAGCTTAATGTATATGAAGAGTCTCTCTCTCTCCATCATCCACAGGGGTCGCACCCTCTTCCTGTGAGGAAGCCAAACAACAAAGATGCTTCCTTACCGCCCTGATATACAGTAACCTGTGCTTGAGTGTTTTTTCAGGGCTGCAGATGACCTTCAGGGCAGAACTGACATGCAATTATCGAAAAAATGTGGCGCTCATTCCTATCAGTGCGGTCAAACACACACATAAAACACAGCCGTGTCATGTGAAACTCAGGTGTGTGTGTGTTTGAGAATGACATCATTTGGTGAGAAAAGTGTGAAGGACAGGTTGGACGTGTGTGTTACCTGTGGGAAGCGTTCAGAGCGTCCGTGGCTTTATTTATCAGCTATGGCTGTCAGAATGCATCCGGTCATGCTTTTCAATCAGAGTAAATGTGAACGGAACAGCGTGAGAGGTCCAGAGAGATGATTACAGTACGGAAGAGAAACCGAAGAGCAACGAGTGAGAAGCAGTGATTTATTTCCAACAGGAACTGGGAAATTGATCTTTAATTATTGATGCTGGTATTTCCTATCGGTCCATATGTTCTTTTACCAGTTCTGAAGTTCTGAGTTATGAAGGATTGATCCCAAATGAAGGATTCATCCCAAGTAGTGTTTTTAATTCAATTAATAGGAAACACAAGTAGTACAAAAGTAGAAAAAATTGGCGCGTATTCAAACATAAAAGTGATGCTAGGGGAGATAATAATATACAATAAATGGAAAAAATTCAAATATAGACTAGCGTTTAAACACAAAAGTTGTGCCAATGCTGATTATTGTGATTATTTAGGAGTACATAAATTCAAAGAAAAGGAAAACGACATTTTGACAGACAAAGGTAAACTAACAGACTGTCATAGATAAGAATGATGAATGTCTCCATGGAAATAAAAATGACCCTGAAAAGGCAGCTATAGCAATAAAAAAGCATTGCATGTCAGTGTACAATATATTTATATGAAATAAAAATGGCAGGATTTATTTAAAAGTATAGTTTACACCATCATGTCGTTCCAACCTGTGTGACTTTCTTTCTTCCGCAGAACACAAAAGAAGATATTTTGAAGAATGTCGTTAACCGCCCCCCATTCACTTGCATTGGTTACAATAGTGAAGTGTGAAGTGAGGGGCTGTGCTGTTAACATTTTTCAAAATATCTTCTTTTGTGTTCTGCAGAAGAAAGAAAGCCATAAAGGTTTGAAATGACAAGAGGGTGAGTAAATGATGAGAGAATTTTCACTTGAAGGTGAACTACTCCTTTAAGGAGTTCTTACTCGTGGTCGTAGAGGTGAAAGGGAACCTTCCAGCACACACATTCTCACAAACTCACAGTTTCCAGTGCCCTGTGATTGGGTCATCTGCCCATTGTCTGAAACAGGAAATAGGTCATGCAGTGTGAACGGTGGTGGGGGGGAGGTGGACGACGGTGTGTGTGTGTGTGTGTGTGTGTGTGTGTGTGTGTGTGTGTGTGTGTGTGTGTGTGTGTGTGTGTGTGTGGGAAGGAACTGCACCACTGGCCTTTCTTTGGATGATCTCACAACTTACAAGCTTGTTAAAATGAAGCATCTTCAATAGCTGTGCAATTCAGCAAATAACCCTCTTATCAAACGCCATTCAGTCTGTATAGAGTTGTTGAGTTGAGTTTAAAACAACTTTTAATAGAAATGTTTCATATTTTCAAGGCTGTACTTTGTTCTATTCAATGTAAGTATGCAGAGATGATTATAAGTGTAACGTTCACAGGATGATTTTCTACAAGTTATTTGATCTATCCACCCAGAGGAAAATATTATTGCTGAGAGATCCATCCATCCATCATCCATCTGTCTGTCTGTCCGTCCGTCCAATCATCTATCCATCCATTCATATTCATCCATTCATCTATCCATCCACTCGTCTGTCTTTCTGTCTGTCCGTCTGTCTTTCTGTCTGTCTGTCTGTCTATCATTCATCCATCCATCCATCCATCCAATCATCTATCCATCCACTCATCTATCCATCCATCCATCCATCCATCCATCCATCCATCCATCCATCCATCCATCCATCCATCCATCCAATCATCTATCTATCTATCTATCTATCTATCTATCTATCTATCTATCTATCTATCTATCTATCTATCTATCTATCTATCTATCTATCTATCTATCTATCCATCCATCCATCCATCCATCCATCCATCCATCCATCCATCCATCCATCCATCCATCCATCCATCCATCCATCCATCCATCCATCCATCCATCCATCCATCCATCCATCTATCTATCTATCATCATCTCTCTCTCTCATCCAGTGCATTATTTCTCATCATGAACTAGTTGAACGATTATTATTCATAGGTTGGTTTCAGGTTGTTGTAGTCAGAATGGGGTCAGTACAGAACAGCGGTGTGTTGTGTGTAATCCTGCAGGGAAGGTGAAACACACACTGTGGTCTCTTATGGATCATTAAACAGGTCTGTTATTGATACTTCCCACCCCAGATTCGCTTTAAACTGTGAGCTTTGACAGTGCACGTGTGTGTGTTTCTTATCATATCTGACTATGGCACATACAGCTCCACTACACCTCGCCATTCTGGCTGGTCACCATGGCAACAGAGCATTTTCATGTGTCGTCTCCATTCTAATGTCCCTAATTAAAATGGGTCTGGTCCGTGTGCGCGTATGATACGGCAAATGTTTAAAGCCCACTAAGGAAAATTGTACGTGTTGAGTTAACTTCAGTGAAAGTGCATAACTCCAACAAGAAATATTTACATGACATTGCCTAAGAACAGGGTGAAATTGGTTCATGCAAAGCAAAATTGAGATAACAGGCAAAACTTTGCCATCGTTTTTAGTTCTCTTGTCGCTTGAGCTTCTCTTAACATTTGTATTGTGTTCATGTCATTGTTGAACTTACAACATTGTTTTTGAAACAATATAAAGCCATAAAAAATGATGTAAAAATTGCTGTAAAGATGTTTACTTTTTTAATTATAAGTAACATAGACAGAATATACAGCCGTGAGAAAAAAAATAAGAGACCATTTCAAATTTTTTTTTTTCTGAGTTTCCTATAGGTATGTGTTTGGGTACGAGGGTCCTTTTTGTTTCATTCTGTGAACTACTAACAATATTTCTACCAAATTTCTAATAAAAAGAATTTCTATTTCTGTTTGCATTTATTTGCAGAAAATTAAAACAGGAGAAAATGACAGAAAAGATGCTCTGTATTTTTTCAGACCTCAAATAGGCTACTGCAAAGAAAACAGGTTCAGGTTCACTTTTAAGCAATGCAACATATTTTATGTGATAACCTGGATTTTTCTGTCAGTTTTCATGTGTTTTGTCATGCTGTCAGCCTTTCACATTGCTGTTGGCTGACTATATGTCACTCCTGCGGTTTGATTTTGTTGAAATTCAACAGACACTGGACTGAAATGACCCCATCTATAAATAATCATTACAAGAAAATTTGGAATGGTCTCTAATTTTTGTCTGCGGCTGTAAATAAATAGCAAAAAAAGTTGACTAGAACTAGAACTAGAAATTGGTAACACTTTACAATAAGGTGCTATTTGTTAACAATTAGTTAATGCATTAGCTAACATGAACTAACAATGAACAATACTTCTACAGCATTTAATAATATTCATTCATGTTCACCTCAGCATTTACTAATACATTATTAAATCAAACGTTGTCACTGTTAACATGAGTTAACGCACCATGAACTAACATGAATAACTGCATTGACATGAACTAACACTGACAAGGGTGAATAAATGCTGAAAAAGTAAATTGTTCATTGTTAGCTAATGCATTTACTAACGTTAACTAATAACTAATAGCACCTTATTGGAAAGTGTTACCTAGAAAAAACATGTTTATCTTGAATAAATATAAAAGTCTGAAGTTGAAAAAATAATGAATTGCATCTTCCCAAACAGACGTTGCAACTTCCCACACAAGGGTTAAGCTACTTATGGCATTTCGTGATAAAAGAGGCCGTTCAAAGTATTTATGTGACCTAATCGGCTTATTAAACATAAGTATCACGTACACACCGTATTAAAGAAAGCCAATTTAACAGTCATTTAAAAAACAATTTAGCCGATACTTTAATTCAAAGTTGACTTATTACTGGGGGAATTAAACCTATTGGGCTGTTTCCAGACAGGGCTTAAGACTAGTCCCAGACTAACTTAAATAGAGGTGTCTTAATCAAAAACAACTTGCACTGACATATCTTAAAACATATCAGTGCGATTGTTTTGTCTCAAGATGCTCACCAGTAATGTTTTTGTAAAGTATGTTTTTAAAAACAATTTAAATATCCTAATTTAACCAAGGCCTAGTCCTGATTTAAACTAATCCCTGTCCGGGAAACCCCCCATTGACCAAAAAACACCAAGAGCTATCCCAAAACCTCAAAACTCCAATGTTATTGGTTGGAAATGTAATTCCCGGGAGAAAGATTTGCATCAGTCCAATGAAAAAACAAAGTCAAGGCCAAGCTTCAACAATGAGCTGAGAAAGATCTAGTTGCAGAGTTTGAAAGAAATTCGGTGTTGTGTTTATGGCATTGTTGTTGGGTTATGTCCCATTTCAGATTTACCGCCCTTAAATATGTGCACATAAAACACGTTAATCATGACATCTATGCTTTCTTCCTGTGTACATGGGTGGTTTCTTGATAGTAAAAAGATATGCACCAGACATTGGAATTTTCTTGTCAACTCAAAACTACATCCGAGTATAGCTACAGCACATCCCAGATGAAACAGTAGCTGCCGGCAGAATTAAAAGCTTTAGGGTGTGATCAATTCTAACTGGTTTAACTGGTCACTTTCGCTGTCTCTGTGGGTCTTCACACCGGCTTTCTCCTCAGACGCGTTTGTCATTATCACACTCTTCACACTTTTTGGGGCAACACACACCTTACAGTCACCAGAGAGAGAGAGAGAGAGAGCGAGATAGATAGAGAGAGAGCGAGATAGAGAGAGAGAGAGACAGAGAGAGAGAGAGAGAGAGGGAGGGAGAGAGAGAGAGGGAGGGAGAGAGAGAGAGAGAGAGAGAGAGAGAGAGAGAGAGAGAGAGAGAGAGAGAGAGAGAGAGAGAGAGAAAAGTAAGAAGCCATTTCAGAGGTTCCGCATTAATACATTTTGATGTGAGATTACAAAGACAAACATTAGTATTATTTGGATCGACATGCTCAAGTGAGTCACTCACAAGACCAAGAATGTTGGAACATTTTGAAGTTAACTTCAAGAGCCGCGTGTGTGTGTTTGGACATGTATGGGATTAGGTCCGATTCAAAGCACGGTACGTACATACTCTTTGGACCAATTTACTCACCAAAAAGCACAGGTTTTAATGGGGGACAGGCTCAGACATGGGCTTTGTTTATATCCCATGCACTTGTGTTTGGTTGGAAATGTTTTTCTGGCCTTTTAATAGATTCCAATCCACTTTTAAGTAACATTTGAACTCGTATAGTTGTCATTTTATGTATCACAGTGCAGTGAGGATATCAAATGGAAAAAAATGACCATATGTATAGAGTTTAAAAAATGTTGCGTTATTTGAACCCATCATTGGGTCAAAAATGGACAAACCCAACAGTTGGGTTAAATTAACCCAGAATATGGTTATACGGTATTTGCAACAATGAGTTAAAACAACCCAGCATTTTGGATTGAAACAACCCAGCATAGGTTAGTTGATAACCCAACGGTTGGGTTTGTCCCTTTTTGACCCAATTATTTTTTAGAGTGTACCATGGTACTAAAATGTATGTGTCATTGTGTTAATGTAGTATTCAAAGATACTTATGTCAGTAAATTCTCCAAGGTACTGGAAACTAAGAGTACTGCCACGGTACCATATCCAAAAACCATGAGAGTACCATATTTTTGTCCTATGGTATGCTATTCTAACTATCAGAGGTCCCAAAAAGGCTCCCACATTTAAACCCATCATTTTGATATTTTTGGTTATTTCCAATTATGTTTACTTAACAGCCAGATAAAAATGTTATTCATCTATAGATGTACTGTATTGAAGCATTATTCCAAAATTGTCCGTTTTATACCGTACATATCTATCTCCCGAGAAGAACTTCACACATTACGAACCTCACATTTATCACCCTCATGCGCATTGAAAGACATGTTAAACATAAGACAAAAACATGTTATGGCCTGATTTCGCTTCCATATCCAGTGGCTCATCTCTCGACGGCCCTCACACCCTCTGCCTGCAAGCTTTTCAGCTCTGGCACATCTCCTTCATGTCCTTCCTGCTCCAGCTAATGGTTTACAGTAAGAAGACAAGTGCTCGAATTAGCATGACAAGAATCAGAGTCAATGTGCAACCCTTGTGCCAAATAACATGGCAATCCACATAGGTGCGATGAAGGGGGCTTCAGAGATGCATTAGCATTGGAATTAAAGGGGGTGAAAAGCTCCACATGTGTGAGTTTCATCTTACTTGTAAAAGAAAAGGGGGTTTTGACAGCCTATTTGAAGCTCTTGTGCTCTGATTTAAAGATGGCGGTTGCTCTGAGTTTCAACAGAAAAAGCTGATCAAAGCAGTGATAAGTCACTGCTGTCACACAAAAATGTACTGCGGTGGTACCATGGTAAAGTGATAGTATTACAGTATTACCCCAAACCTTAGGAAATTAACCAGAATCTAAAAATAGCCCAACAAACCCAACCCCAGAATGCTTTATGTTAGTTAACCCAACCCAACATGGTTCGTTTTGTAGTAAAACTATCAAATATGTTTAATACACTTTTACTATAATTAAACAACGGTTAGGGTAAATTTGGGCTGATTGGGGCATTTCTTGAGACTGAGATGAATGTCAAAAAGCGGCCCAAATATTCACCCTAATTTTCCTCTTACATCACTTATTGATTACTTTAATACAGTAACTGTTTAACAAATAATAATAATCAATCCTCAAAAAACATGGTTGCTACACTTTCATTATAATAAAACTTATTTTTTAAAAAATTAAAAACTTTTGCTACAATACTGACAAAAATGACTTCAATTTGTCACAAATTGGATGCAAAACTGGCGTTTTGTCCAAATAAAAAGTGCATGTAAACGTAATTAAACTGTTTACTGAATTCAAGCACAGCAAACAATTATTGCATAACGCTAACACTAACGAACGCACGTCTTGAAAAAAATAAGAGCAAACGAAGAACATGTTAGTTTCAACGCACTAGTTTTTTGTCCTACATTGGCTTCTTTTGACGAGCAGGCTGAATGGGCCTATGGTGAAGGGGGTGTTTGAGGAGGAGGAGGTGCTCGTGGGAGGAGGAGACTGACTGCTCCTCCAGTCCTCCACATTCTCCTGCGAGCGGCTGAGACTCAACGCTTCGTACCAACTTCCAGGATTTCCCCAGATTTGTTTCATCTCGATAGTGTCAAACGCGCGCGCTGCGTTAATATTCAGACGAACCGCTGCGCATTTGTTGTCGCTCGTTGAGTTCAGTCACGTTCGAGCATCTGCGTTATTTTGCAGGACGTTCACATTTTTAAAGATACAAAGGACGCGGTGGATTCACTGGAGGCGAATAAAAACAGACGGCTCCGATCGGTCTGGAAACGAAGTGGCCTGTATGACCTGGTTTATTTGGAGGATTTAAAGAGACACCCCGATTGGAAAAATAATTGGGACAAGTCGACCTACTCCGATCACAAAGGGGGTCCGCATGACCTGAACGGCATGTTGGTGCTCCGTATGTTTTTGGCAAAACTCGCGCATAGATAGACAAATAGAAAGTTTTAAATGATTTTCAAAATCGTAAACTTATTCCTTTTAATCAGACTGTTATCGATAAAGACGCGATAACATATTAAGTATTTATTTCTGTACCGCAAATACAAGTAGTTTTTTCCTTACGCTTCATTGGACGACTCTTTTCATCTTCGGTTGAAAGTTATTTTTTTGTCATGGCTTGTTGGCTGTTCTCTCTCCTGTGACGACTCCTGCCGTGCGATCGTCCATTCCTGATGGGTACAAGTGCCAGCTGACGACTCTTGAACCTTGCACAGTTTCCCCATCTTTGTAAACATTCATCGCTAGATACCATGGAGCTTTTCTCCAGGAATGTGGCTGGACTCTGGATTATCCTGTTGGAGTGCCTGTTCAAAACACTGGCGGAGGAAGGTAACTCAATAGTGTTATTAAACTCAACTACCTGTTTGGCTCCCGAAGAGGGAGCAAGATTGTATGACCATTTAAGACCACTGCTCGTGTGTTTTTACAAGCTAATACTACTCAATGGCCATTTTCTAGCAATTTAATGTAGTATATTTCAAGTTAGCTGTACTCTGGGGTATGCCAAGCCAAGAACTTATTTATTACACTGGGTCTGGCTCTGGCCCATTATTTTGTGACTGGGGGCATCGTAAGAATAAGGGTGAAATTGCATGTGAAATTATGCCTTGAGTTTTGTTTGACCGCTAAATGAATGCGATTTGCATGCGTACTGGAAAAGTAACGATCATCCATAAAAGAGGAAACGATGTAAAGATCTGTAAAAGTCACGCCTTCCCATTTAAAGTGCTTTTTTAATAATCAATATAATTGCAATGCCCTGGAAATGGCTTTAGACCATTCATTTAATAACATTGATTACATTCCTATCCTAAGCCTTCTTTGGTCTTTTTTCTCTCTGAGAAGCGCGGTTGGGCGGATCAAGCAGAGGCACAATAAAGTGCATCTCAAGTAACACCAAATTTTAAAATACAAAGGGGGTGGGCGATATATGGACGGCTCAGGTCGATAGAAATTTGAGTCGTGTATTGTCATGGGATATTTCGTCCCGTAAGCTCAATAAGTGGCCAACCGGGTCAATGGAATGATGAATGGCCTTGCTCGCTGTTTAAGGTTCCCGTCGGCAGAAGAAAACACCGAGGAAAGTATGGATGAATGTAAGAGAGGTTGTTGCTACATACTCGTCGTGAGTCTATCGCTCTGCCTCAGGCTGCTTAATCGATGGCGGATTAGTTCCGCATTACATGGTACTGCGCGCACACCTGCATCCCGCCGTTCGAAATCAATTTAACCGACCTGTGTGACGGACACGCGCAGGTGATGCTCCTCCGACAGCAACAGTCACTCCATTAATGAGTTGTGGACGGGGTTCTGTCGCGCAATGAGTTGATAAGTGTCAGAAATCCTGTGAGAAGGCGATAAAGAAAGTAAAGTAAAGTAAATTCCAGAAACGAAATACTGAGGAAAACTATGTTCGTTGTTTGTGCCTGAGAGAACTGTTTAGCATGGTAAATTTCGCGACGAAAGCCAGTCACGCTGTAAATTAGTTGATGTGTCTCACAGAAACGGTATAATTTTCACACATACATTTCTTCACCATTTTTTGTTTTTGTGATTTAACTGAAAATGTGTCCCACACGGAGTTGTGGCGGTAAAAGTGGCAACTTGTTAGTGAAGCATTAACGAACGTTATAGTCACGAAAATGTTGTTTTAAGTTGTTTTGACTTTTAATACGTCTGTAATTCGATTAGTTCAAATATTTCGTAGACCACGAAAGATCATTTTTTGTTCCAACCAACTAAGTTATTGTAGGTACTGCGCGGTTGTGTATTGTAGTGGCTAACCATAGTTTTTACCACAGATGCTACAAATTAACCATGCTTTTACTACAGTAACCATAGTCCAACTGGGATATCTGTAGTACAAATATGCTTATACTAATAGTAATAAATCCACCCAAAACCCATTGGTTAATTTTTCTAAGATCTGTTTTTTTTGGGGGGGCTCATTTTTACCCCCATGCGTACATGCTCATTTTATTAATATTCTGCTATGAAACGACAACTGTTTGACATAGTTCAGAGGATACAGTTGTGGGGGGAGTTGTGCTTCGGGGGTTTTGGAGGTTGTATTGGCTAATATGGTGAAGTCAGAAACAGAAGCGGCAGGGGGGAGATTGGATTTGATTCTATAGTAACTCAAACCCCTGCGCGAGATTAAACTAATGCCAGATCTGTGAGGATCACGGCACTGATCTCTAATTCCCTTTGTGAGGAAATATCAGCTAAAGCAGAGAGAGGTAACGATGGCTTTCATGTGCGGTCAGGGCTCAGGAACTATTCTGTCTTCCTGCTTCTGTTCCCCTGGAGCAAAAAAAGAGCTTAGCTATCCCACCTTCTGTCACTTATTCACTTATTTCTCTTTTCCTCTTATCTCCAATCTGTGTCTCTTCCGTCTCTGTCTCTCTCACTTATGCATACATTGATTTACATTCAACATTTATGCATTCGCCAGATGCTTCCATCCAAAGTGGCTTACAGTGCATTATTGCAAGTATTCGTTTTAATCAGTGGGATTGGAACCCACTACCTTTGCGTTGCTAACGCAATGATGAACACTTTAAGATGCTTAGATTCGAGATACTACTTCTAATTCTTTCCTTACATTGGAAGCATACTGTTAATTCAGATTCATTACAGAAAAGTACTGCACGCTTCGGGTTTTCCATTTTTCCGTGTTGTATACGATCAAAAATAGTATGAGTACTATAAATGAGAACCATGTATTAGTTTAATACCAAGCAATTTCTCAGCCACACCTGGTGACATATGCTCAAATCCAGTTGCACATGTATCTTTTTTGTATGAATTGCATTATTTTTCGACTTCTTGTAGCTTGGCATTTCTTTTCGACTGCGGTGAAGTCTCCAGCACTCCTCTCCTGCTGCAGAAATGCACATCCCTCCTCAGAAATCCTATTAAATGGAACTGATTTTTATAAGACGGGGATTTGCATTTAAAGCAGTCTCTCTCTCTCTCTCTCTCTCTCTCTCTCTCTCTCTCTCTCTCTCTCTCTCTCTCTCTCTCTCTCTTTGGTTGTTAATCCTGTGATTAGCCGCTTGAAGATTTAAACTGCAGCTCTGCGTCTCATCTCTAATCATCAGTCCTGCACCTTTACTCTCTCCAGAGTTACCGCGGTATATGTTTGCCTCCAACTCGGAGGACCTCGCTAGAAGTGCCAGGAATAATTTTCTAGTTTTCATTCTTTCGTGTGTGTTTTGGTTGGAGTGTGTGGTCTGCAGCGGCCCGGTTGCTGATCCAAACACTGTGCAGATTGATGGGATGATAACAGTGCTCAACAGGCTCTTGTTGGGATTGGATTCTCTCTCTCTTGTCTCTTCAGCCAGTGCATCAGTGTCAATACGGCCCTGATGGATGAGGGGCTGACAACATAAGAGTCTCTCGCTTTATCTTTTCTCTCTCTCTCTCCATCGTTCCCTCCCCATCCACCTACACGCCTCTAAAGGCGATTGAGAGCCACTATTTAGCATGAGAGGGGACCTTTGACCTCACAGA
This sequence comes from Triplophysa rosa, assembly GCF_024868665.1. Classification (NCBI taxonomy): domain Eukaryota; kingdom Metazoa; phylum Chordata; class Actinopteri; order Cypriniformes; family Nemacheilidae; genus Triplophysa; species Triplophysa rosa. The sequence goes on from NC_079891.1 coordinate 2,376,748, forward strand.
GACGTGTGAAACGATCACATGATCGAGGGACCCTCGATGATGTAGTGGGCCTTGCGTACAGAGGTGTTGTGGGAATTTGCCGTGGCATGTTTCGCTAACATAGTTGCAAAGAAAGGCGCATCAACGTGATTCAACCAATTACAAGATACGTAAAAACCCCATTTTTGGAGTTCGGTTGGCCTCTGTTGTGCTTGTTGTATGACATGCTAAAATAGTGTTTACAAAAGTGAACCGTGTTGGTCATCTGAGACATCTGTTGAAGTGCGTAGTGCAATTTACATCCCAGTAGGACGCGTTCAACATTCCAATTAACCAGAGATTTTGGGTTGGGTTAGGCTTAGCGTTTGGGTTTAGGGAGTTGAAAAACAGAAACAGTTTTTTCTCTTTGCTTTTTTCGAAACAGGGTTAGGGTCAAGGCTGTGTTTTTGTGGAATTCTTTTGTTTAGAAATGTTGTATGTGGACCGCAGGATTCAGAAACGTCCTACTTGGGCAAATCACGTTACGTCCAACTCTGCACTTTTCCACCAGTTTGGTGTTTTGCCAGCCTGAAATAAGTCTCTTCTTTCTGCTGTGTTTTGGTCTCCCGGGGATGCATCTTAGAAATGAATAGCTGGTTTCACTGTCACTCGATTAGGTGGCTCAGGCGACTTTGCTGCGGCAAAATTATACCTGAACGGAGCTAGCATGGGTTTGTTGGAGCTTGTTCCTTGTGCGATAGTTTTGCTAATGCGTGGTCTGCAATCCAAAATCCAGTTTTACTAAACACAATTATGATGGATGGCTGTGGACAGAAAGATTGTCTGTTTATTCATCGGGGTCTCTCAGAATGAAAAATGACCTGTATTGTCCTGTACATTTCACATGTAATCTGATTTTAAACTGTTGATTCTTAAATTCTTGACATAGTCATTGCTTATTTTCTTTAAAAAATGATAAGATCACACGCTTAACAAACTACAAAAAGCCATGCATCTATAAGCCCGCACAATTCTCTTCCTCATGCGAAGGGATTTTCCTGATAAGATAAGAAGAGCTCACGCTATCTAAAGCATGTGCACGAACCTTCACGCCGATCTCGTGTAATCCCTCATTTTTTATTTGAAATACCTTCTCCTATCTGAGCGCTGTGTCGATTCTCCCAATAGTGCTCGGTGTGAGATCTCGGTTATTTTTGTAGTGTCCCTCCCAAGATTCTTGCATTCCCCCCATTTGCCCCCTGTTGGTAACCGCACGTTCGGCGGCATTCGTCTTGTCTGCAGTTCACAGCACGCGCCTTCTGTTAGTACACGGTTTCTTCCTGTCCCGGTTCTGTCGACCTTTCCAAGCGTCACCCATTTCACTATAGCATGTGCCAAACACCGCTCCAGTTTTTTGTTTTGGATGGACTTTCCGTTCTTCTGAATTACAAACAATTGGTGATTACGTTCACAGATGAACATGTGCAGAATGTACCAGTGAAAATACATAAGAAAAACAGAAATGAGTCAGATGTGACTAAGAGATCTGCACATGGTTGTCTGGGAGTTCTTTAAATGGGTCAGATGTGTGTGGAGATGTCGATGGGCGGCCATTGACAAAAACATGAAAGCATGCGTTTCCACACGATTTGTGCTTGCATGCATTTTTTTAAAACTAAAAACAAAGAGGCGTCTGAAAAGACTAGGCTTCGTATACTGTTTGACACAATGTTGTAATACACTAGATCTTCGTGTTTTTCCAAAACCAGGACATCGTCAAAAGGAGCCCTTATAATATTTAAGTGTCTTTTGCTTCGCTTTTGAGACAAAGTTGTATGAAACACGCACATGGCTCCGTTCACACGCTGTGTTCTTGAGTGAAAGCTGAGCGAAAAACAGAGGGATTGAGAAAGAAAGGAGGTGGAGGAAACAAAAGATTGAAGGAGGAGAGTCATGCAGAGAGTGTATTATGTATTAGATATCTGCTGGGGTTATTCCGGGCCGGCGTGTGTGTGTGTGATGGACAGGAACGGTCTGCTTTCTCTATTCACACACCAATCTAACCAGTACACCACCTCCTTCCGCTGACACTTACTCAATGTGTGTGTGTTGGAGTGGATATGATTAAGGGTCAGTTTTTGTGTGTTCTATAATGTAGCGTGCGAGCGGCCATATGGGGATGTAATGATGATAAAAGCTGTTATGGTTCCTGATGGTCGTCACTCGCACATCAATAGCGCCCCAGAGTTCAACGCGTTGCGAAGGCTGTCCTTGGCTCTGTTTGGAATGAAATACTGCCTATTGAATTCTGTGCGGTCTACACCGTGTACTGCCTGCTCGTTTTGTTTTTAAATAGTACATGAAACGACACGCATCCGTGATTTTTGGATTTGCATCGCCCCCGGTTTTGCGTTAGAATGCCTTTAATGTGTGGCCGTCTGATCAAATGAGTGGCGATTGCCATCACTTCTGCTACTGTACATTCATCTTGCTGCAAATTAAAGGTCAGGCGCATTGCATTGTGGGATCTCACACGGTGTGGTCGGTTTGTTTACTGCGTCGTCTAATAAAAAGTCTTCGAGGCTCCTCAAGCGTATATATTGTGAAAGTTGTGTAACTAGTATGCTATCCTGAACTCGTGTGGCACTTTGGGTTGAAAAAAAAAATGAAGATAGAAATGAGAAAGTTGAGGCGTGTATTGTGCGTTTTATTCGCAGATGTACAACGAATCTGACAGCTGTGGTGTGTGTGTTTGTTTTGCACGAACACACAAATAAAGACGTAAAGGGCCCGGCCACATGAAGAATATTTTGTATGTGTAATATTAAAATGTCATATTAGAGTATTCTGAGCACAGGGCCAAGTCGACATGACTGAGCAAATTAAATTCGTGCCCACGCTACCAGAAGAAAAAAACACACAGATTGAAATTCAGTAGTTGACAGGTAACTGCACGCTCGGTGTAGACTATTGCTCATGGTGAGAAATCATTGCTCACGCATTCTGTCTTTCTCTCTCGTTCTCTCTAGGCTGTTTGTTTTACCTGCGTACGTTGTCTAAAACACCTAAAATGTGTTTTAAAATGGTAGTCAACAGTTTTTCAGTTCAACATCGTTGATGGTTTGATGCAAATCTTGCAGCGCAAATTTGTTAAATGTTGATAAACTGTCTGTTTATAGCTATGTGAATGATAATAATAAGCGGCAATCTGTAGATTTTTTGCTTAAAAATAACCCAAAAAGTTTATTACAAATATTTATTATAAAGTGTGAAATATCAGTTTGACGTCATTTGATTTTAACACACATACGGCTAACTATGTAAAGTAACCTGCAGTTTTACATTTCAAACAGAGATGGCGATATAGAGCAAACATTACCGATCGCTGCTTCAACAACACCCCAAAGTCGGTTGCCACCCTGACTGAGTAATGAAGTTTTTTTCTGCCATGGTAACGCAATAGCGCAAGTTAAATATGTGCGATGAAACCTCGCGCTTCAATGTGACGGACAAGCGTTTCGCATACATGTTTCTGGCCTTGTGGCCTTTTTTGTGTGCAAAAGCAAACAATATGGGTGTCTTTGTTTTTTTCTCCCTAAGTCAAACAGGAGACATGGAGACGCTCTGTAATGTGCTCTTGCTCGTAGGTCGACTGCCAGGAAACAAATCCACGCTCACAGATGCGTCGGATTAAATGAAGTATGTAAACAAGTTGAGACGAGAGAAGTATTCCTCATTTGTTTAGCGTGGACGATCCACTTTCCTTTCACGTGCTCCTGTCTAACAACACCATGGTAACAGATGGGAAACATTCCTCATGGTGGTCTCCTTCAGAGACAAAGCCGTGTTATCATAAGATAAAGAGGAGTTTCAATTTTGTCCGTTGAAGTTGTAGACGTTTCAATTTTTTTCAGTTTGTTTGGCAAGATTTTTCAAAATACGAAATAATTTATATAATAATAATATTTTCAAAATAAATAATAGTTCGACTAGGAATAATAAATTAGGTCACCCTCACGTCGTTCTGTGTATGACACAAAAGAAGATATTTTGAGAAATGTCTGGGTGGTTTTGTGTCCATACAATGGAAGTCAATGGGGTCCAGTTTTGTTTGGCTATAGACTTTTTTCAAAATATCTTTTTTTGTGTTCTGTAAAAGAAAGAAACTCATACAGGTTCGGAATGACACGAGGGTGAATAAATGAATTTTCATTTTTGCGTGAATTATCCCTTTTAATGGACAAAGTTGGACTTCTCATGCCTGAGAGAAATGGCTCAGCGATTGGAAGATGAGATGATCAGAAATGTTGACCAATTGGTGATTTTACTTTAAAGAAGATGCACTAAGTATGCTGTGTTTTTTAAGCGCGTTAACTGTAATCATCAACATGAAGTTGCTTCTCTTAATTCATTGTCATGACGCAGCCATCAAAGCGACGCTTTCCTTACCAATTTTCGACCACTAACACATTTTCAGTCCATTACTGTCAGAGCTCATTGAGAAAGTAGACACGCTCTGATGTGATGTTGACTTTAACTGCGACTGGTCCAGACACCCAACTAGCCACTTTTGAAAGTGTGTAATTTTGTACATTCCTAGTGGCAGCGTGTGTTTAGTCCAGGTGCGTTTTACTAATAAACCGTTAGACACACACACACACTGTTGTCACGCTACAGCAGCCGTGTTAAACGCTCGTCTCTCTTCACTATCTGTTCACCTCCATCCGTCTCATCCTAATCCCTCTTTTCTGTCTCCTGTCTCCTGTGCCACTCATTCACCTTGGCCTCTTTTTCTCTCACTTTCCACCCTCCCTCCCCGAACATCTCTCTCTTTTTCAGTAATTGGCGCTGTCTCTTTTCTTTAATTAAAGTGAAAGAGTAATTGTAGGCCAGCGCTGGTCTTCTGTCATTTCCCTTCGAGAGAGAGAGTGAAGTGTGTGTGTTCATGTTTGTATATCCCGGTGGGGACCTAAACCTGAACGCACACCAACACATGGGGACTCGTGCACTGTGGGGACCAAAATTGAGGTCCTCATGGGCAAAAAAGCTTATAAATTGTACAGAACGATATTTTTTAAAAATCTAAAAATGCAAAAAGTTTTCTATGATCTTTAGGTTTACGGGTTGGGTTAGGGGATAAAATATACAGTTTGTACAGTATAAAAAACATTACGCCTATGGACTGTCCCCACGGAGATAATAAACCAGACATGTGTGTGTGTGTGTGTGTGACTCACAGAAAACTCATGGCATGATATTCTGCTCAAGGTCACTGTGTTTTATGATTAACAATTCCTAAAGAAAAAAACAATCACAAATGAATTCGCATTAGTATTGTTTCTCATGAACAGAAGTTTTGTATTGTTTTTAACATGTGCCTTAAGAGTTTCAGAAGAGATCTCAATAATGTCTCAGACTGTGTGGACAAGAAACATGGAAACATTTCGATATGCACCAATATATCGGTATCGGTCAATAAAAGGACAGGGAAATGCAATTAATTTTTGTTCTGTGTATAGAAAATGTTAAAAAAGATCACCAGTTTGATGTTCAAATTAATAGTCATTATATGAATTCATACCATAATAAGAAATATTCATTTAATCTGCAGAATCGACAGATATCACCTTGAATAATAATTACGTAACAGATCTTATATTTTCTTCATCGGATAGCTTTTAACAGATAGTTTTAAAGTCCCAGTGCAATTAAAAATTACAATGCCTGTTTTTTTCATGAAATATCGCAGCGTTTATTGTAAATAGTTGATCAATGTGGGTCATTCTCTTTTTCAAATTCGTGTGCCCTCATAATCTTTAGTTAAAATCTGAAAATGCACTTCCTTCCTGTAATGACCATCCATCTTAAATGACGTGTGTTAGACGGCTTGCGTGGAGCATCCGTTAACTCCTCCCCTTCAACTGTCAGTCTGCTGCCAGTTCCATTTCAAAATGCAACGGCTGTTTTTATACATCCAGTCAAATCGCAGAGGAAGACGAAAGCCACGCCCACTATTTTTCTCATTAGAAATTCCATTTCACTCAGAAATGCGTCAAAATACGGAAGTAAAAACCATTGCAACTTACGGTTCACGGGGACTTTAACTCTGTATTATACTATATGCCAATTTGTGTCTTTTTTTATGTCTAAGTCAAATGTTCTGGGTTAAGGACAGAAACTGGTACCCTCAGGCATGTGTGGCAGTCATGGGTTTGTCTATATATGAATGAATAATCAGATATGTTCCGATTATTATATGACTAGACACACGCAAATCAGTGTTTTTCGGTGTGTGCGTGTCAAAACGTGTGTGTGTGCGTCTCATGTCTGCAGGGAGGTATGAGTGTGTGTCTGCTTATTTCTTGATACTGTACGGAACAAACTGATAAAGTGTGAGTGTGTGAATGTGTGTTAATGTATGATTCAGACTTTTAGCGGATCCGAGAACAGTTTGTGGCTGGAGAAACAGAAGAAACGTCATGCGAGTTTTCGTTTTTCAATGTGCTGTTCCTTTAAGCAAAAGTCTTCATTTGTGTTCCATTTAAACTTATTGGTGTCCAGGAGAAAAAGATTTAATTTGTGATTATTTCCTGTGATGGAGTGTGTGTGTTAGTGTAGGCCTACTGCTGTGCTACAGGTCTTTTACTCTTGATGTCCGCTGAGCTTATCGAGCACATCTGTGTGAGTTCTGTATGAGATCTGTGCGCTTCTGAGACGCTGCATTAAACGGGTCAAAGGAAACGAGTTGGGACAGAAATTGCCCGCCGTGAGTCTAATCCATCAGAACAGCGACATCAGGCCATAGAGCCACTGACAGATGTGCAGGTTTGTGTGTGTGAATGATAATCCTTGTGTCAACTTTGAGTCTAACCTATTTTTTGAGGTGAGCCGTAACACACACGCACACTCGCTTTTTCCTGTCCCATTAAACCTAATGATAGCGTAGACGGCAGGATATAGACCACTGTAATTACACACACACACGTAACAGAAGTGTAATCTATCATAACACACGCACATACACACCATATGTCCTCAGTAACCTTCATACACATAAACTGTAATCGCTGAATCTCACGGAAATATGTCAGGGTCACTTTCACACCAAACACATGTTACAAAATTATTCACGTCTGTATTCTGTTTATTTGCATTATGATGAAGATTTTTGGGGTTTATTTTTAAAAGAAAATTAGAGACTTGGATAACTTCAACTCAATAATAAATGTATATTTATATACTGTTTATTCATTTTTTATTTGCATCACAGCTATAAGGATTTTCTTGGGGAAAATAGTATTTATTTTCTTACGTCAAGTATTAATTATTCTTTCGTAATTTAAGGTTGAAATATATGAGCCAGACATGTTTTCCCTGTTGAAAAAAACAGCATATGCTGGGTTAGGTATATTTTGATGCTGGTTTGTGCTGGTTTAAGATGGTCATGTGCTGGTTTAAGATGGTCACCTGCTGGTTTAAGCTGGTCATGTGCTGGTCCTTAGCTGGTCACATGCTGGTCCTTAGCTGGTTTAAGATGATCACGTGCTGGTTTAAGATGGTCACGTGCTGGTCCTTAGCTGGTCATGTGCTGGTTTGAGATGGTCACCTGCTGGTTTAAGATGGTCATGTGCTGGTTTAAGATGGTCATGTGCTGGTCCTTAGCTGGTCACGTGCTGGTCCTTAGCTGGTTTAAGATGATCACGTGCTGGTTTAAGATGGTCACGTGCTGGTCCTTAGCTGGTCACCTGCTGGTTTAAGATGATCACGTGCAGGTCCTTAGCTGGTCACCTGCTGGTTTAAGATGATCACGTGCTGGTCCTTAGCTGGTCACCTGCTGGTTTAAGATGGTCACGTGCTGGTCCTTAGCTGGTCACCTGCTGGTTTAAGATGATCACGTGCTGGTCCTTAGCTGGTCACCTGCTGGTTTAAGATGATCACGTGCTGGTCCTTAGCTGGTCACCTGCTGGTTTAAGATGATCACGTGCTGGTCCTTAGCTGGTCACCTGCTGGTTTAAGATGATCGCGTGCTGGTTTAAGATGATCACGTGCTGGTTTAAGATGGTCACGTGCTGGTCCTTAGCTGGTCACCTGCTGGTTTAAGATGGTCACGTGCTGGTCCTTAGCTGGTCACCTGCTGGTTTAAGATGATCACGTGCTGGTCCTTAGCTGGTCACCTGCTGGTTTAAGATGATCGCGTGCTGGTTTAAGATGATCGCGTGCTGGTTTAAGATGATCACGTGCTGGTTTAAGATGATCACGTGCTGGTTTAAGATGGTCACGTGCTGGTTTAAGATGGTCACGTGCTGGTCATGTGCTGGTTTGAGATGGTCACCTGCTGGTTTAAGCTGGTCACATGCTGGTTTAAGATGGTCATGTGCTGGTCCTTAGCTGGTCACGTGCTGGTCCTTAGCTGGTTTAAGATGGTCATGTGCTGGTTTAAGCTGGTCACGTGCTGGTTTAAGCTGGTCACGTGCTGGTTTAAGCTGGTCACGTGCTGGTTTAAGATGGTCACGTGCTTGTCCTTAGCTGGTCATGTGCTGGTTTAAGATGGTCACCTGCTGGTTTAAACATGACCAGCTAAGACCAGCTTAAACCAGCATCAACATACCTAACCCAGCATATGTTTTGTTCAACAGTGTTTGACATGTACCATGAGATTCACCTTTCTTCATGCATGTGTGTGTGTGATTTAGCACAGTTGAGTCTGTAATTTGTTTTCCTCTGAACTTTGAGCAAAACTCACGGTGGGAAATCACCGTCAGATATCTTTCGCCCTCTTTTCCAAATGCTTCCTCGCCCTGCACTCTTCTCTTCTCATCCCTCTTTCATCCTCCCCTCCGGCCTCCCGGGCGTCCTCCCACTTTGATTCTCTGAGCTGGACGGCGTTTATCAGACGGCCGCAGCCTCTCCACATCAGAGGGAAAGAGGGCGAGAGAGACGGGTGACATAAAGAGCCACGGATAGAGGGAAGCGCAGAGAGATAAAGAGTGTGACGGGGACATACGGAGTTATCGAAAAGAGAAATGAAAACGGACGCGTGGCAAGAAAGGGATGTGAAATTCGAAAGCGCGAAAGGCAAAAGTGATAGGTGAAATAATGAAAGTGGGAGAGGGGGCGTGTGGAAGATGGATGGCGTTTAGGAGAGCGTGTGGCGGTCGAGGCGAACGAGAGACGTCAGTTCTTTCCCTGAGGCCGTGCACGCTCAAATAACATTTGTTTGATATTATTTTTAATATCGATGCGATTCTGAAGTGAAAGCCAGCAGCAGAAAGCCTGCAGTCCCGACCCAGATACATACAGATAAAGATACGCTCATTTTTTCCTGTATGCTTTGAACACCCAGATGACCTGCTGCAGTTACGTGCATTTCTGTATCCCACAATGCATTTAGTTTCCAGTTTGACAAATGAATGAAATAAATATTTTGATCAAATTTTGGTTAAAAATAAATGTGTTTTCTTTAGAGAGAACACCTGGTTAAATCTGCAATATATTACTTTTGCCTCTCTATCGCATCTTTGTTTAAAACTAAAATTGCAGGTTTACGTGTGACTTTAATTTGACTTGTCAAACTGACATTTCCCGCTAAATCGTATTAAAACATTATTATAACACTGTGTCTACAATGTACGCGACCGAGGTGACACGACAACGCTTGTTCTAAATGGGTTTGTCGTGTCGCTTCGTACCGCATCCAGTGTGGACAAAACTAAAAAATATAATAGGTTCTAATGCGTTCTACTGTGTTTTATTGTGTCGCGTTTCGCCGCGTCCGGTGTAGGCATGGTGTAAGCTTACTGTTGTGAATCAGGTAGGGTTGTCACGGTAATTTTTTTGTCAGTAAATCATTCAACTAACTCATTCAATTCATTCAAGAACGAAGCAAGTGTCTTGATGAATGACTCACTGAATCATTATCTCGTCCGAGTCGTTCAAAACAGGGATTCATTTAGGAGAGAAACACCGCAAAAAGACAGATGAAAGTGTTCAAATGAACGACGCATATGCAAAATTAGTTATGCCACTACGATACTACCGTTTAAAAAACAGAGCGGCATCGCTGGAATTTTGAAGCTTTTAGCATTGTGATGCTACCGTAGCACCGTGCAACCCTAGAGTCAGGGTATTAAACAGATTTCTTATGTCCTTTATTTTTGTTTATTTTTAACGTACAAAGTTACAAATTTCAGCTTTAACTTGCTGAAATGTGCATCATAGTGAGGTCATGTGACAACAGCGTCAATCGTTTAAAAAAAAGAAAATATAAAATACCATATATACTATGCAGCGTGCAGTACGCTTGTCTTCCATTTTGAAGGCCACGCTGACTTTTCACCCTTGTTATTGATGCTTTCCTGAGCTCCAAACCAGCAACTGCTTCCAGTCCCCAAGACAAGTCCCGACCCAGATACATACAGAAGGAAACACATTGATTCCATCTCGCTATGCTAAAGTCTCACACTCCTGGGAGCAGTGCAAGAAGAAAGAGCAATAGAGGTGTTTGTCCGTGGAGACGCGGATAGGAAGGGAATCTGAGGGAATATTACGCAGTTTTATTTTTAGATCAAAGGAAGTCTGGAATTGGAGCTCGGTTTGAACCTGGTCGCTTCAAGTGGTCACGTGACCAGCACACCTCCCATAGGAAGAACCTCGGGGCCAGATACATGCACAGACACCAGTAGGGGGTGTCTGATTAAAACACATCAGCACCTTCAATAAGCAGTGACCAATAGCAAGCTGAAGCAAAACTCATAAAGAGATGGAATGGTGGTTTTCTGTTTTCATTGTATTTGTGGGGGTAAATTTAGGCTGTGTCCTTGTTCCCATGTCAGTCTTGCTCCCCGTGGAATTGTTAACTTTTTTTTAAGGCTTCTGTTGGCAGTGGTTCGAAGCACTTTGTCTTGACCTACAGTCAGTGAAAAACTGTCTTTAAAGTATACTCAGAGAGATTTTCTTCCTTACAGAGGTCCTGATGAACACCAAGGCGGAGACGTCGGATCTCAAGTGGACAACGTACTCTCGATCCAGATCCGAGGTGAGACTCCTCTTCAGCTTTTCAAACTATTATGTAAAGTAAATCAATGCACGCTTCCAACCAACGATTTGCGTCGACCAATCGCTGTCTTTCTCGTACTTTTTGCCCCGCCTCCAGTGGGAGGAAGTAAGTGGTCTTGACGAGGAGAACAACAGCGTTAGGACCTATCAGATCTGTCAGGCTGACGGCTCGAGCAGTCATTGGCTGCGCAGTAAGCTGATCGAGCGGCGAGGGGCGTCACAGGTGTACGTGGAACTGCGCTTCACCATGATCGAGTGCTCGTCGAGAAACACGCACCACCGATCCTGCAAAGAAACCTTCAACCTCTACTACTACCAGAGTGACACGGATGATGCCACGGCTACTTACCCTGCGTGGATGGAGAACCCATACGTCAAGGTGCACACGTGCAAATGTTCATGTGACGTTATGTTTTCAGTCGTGGATCAATTTTGCCTCAGATATTTCTCTTAAATGGTTGAGAAATTAGTTCATTTTGAGACCATTGATGTAAACTTTGGCATCAGAAAAAATGAGATTCTGTATAACTGAGATTACATCAGGTAATTTAGTCTTTTAGTCTTTAGGCTAATACACTACAAGACTTTTGCTCAGATTTTGCCCAGATTTTCAGTCTGGACTTGTTGCAGAAAGTCCGTGCCAGTCTGCAGATTTGATCAGTTAGTGTGTTTCTATCTGAAACTTTCAAAAAGTATGCAAGTGTATGATGTCTAGTTAAAAAAAAATCTGTTCAGATTTGAAAAGTCTTGTAGTGTATTCCAGCCATTAGATGACCCTAATGAGAAATGTTTGAGAATTAGTTCATACTGAGATCACAACAGTTCAGATAAGTTTGAATAATTTGGTTTTAGATGAGCTATGACCCCAACATTGGAATGAGAAACAACTGAGATATAACAGAGATTTTCTTTTGCTCTTATGGATCATCTCACCAACTTTTTTTGTTTTGGCTTTGTTAAAGCAAGAAATTACGAATAGACACCAAAAAGTACACCAAAGCAAATATTGGACCATAGCATACAAGTACCAGGCAGATAAAAAAAGCAATTGAGATATAATAAAGAAGAAAACAATAAACACAAAGGCAGAAAGAAGAAAAAGAGATGACTTTTGTTTTACGTCTTTCAGGTTGACACCGTGGCTGCCGACTTCCTGCTCCGTAAAGGTGGAGAGAAGAAGTTTAACGTGAAAACGCTGCGTTTGGGACCCCTGACCAAACGCGGATTCTACTTGGCGTTCCAGGCCCAGGGAGCGTGCATGGCCCTTCTGTCTGTACGTGTTTTCTTTAAGAAGTGTCCGGCCCTCACACGCTCACTGTCCGTCTTCCCGGAGACGGTCCCGCGCTCGCTGGTCCAGGAGGCGTCGGGTCAGTGCGTGGCGAACGCCGCTCAACCTGGCCCCAATCCCAGACCGCCGAAGATGTTCTGTGGAGAAGATGGACAGTGGGTAGACCAGCCCACTACAACCTGCACTTGCCTGCCGGGATACGAGGCCAGCATTGGCGATCTGGAGTGTAGAGGTGAGCGAGAGAGAAAATGAATGGAATGGACTGGGTGGGCTTTTTTAAAGCTAACTCGAGCCTTCTAGTATAGCGCAAGCAAAAAAGGGTTACAATTAGGTTCGATTCTAATCTATTCGATCTAGAAACAAATGCTTTTTTTTAAAGCAAGAGCAATATCAAAGTACTGTTTAGCATGTAGGTGTTTTTCACAAACTGGACATTCCGCCCATCCCTATGCGTTGAGCTATGAAAACAAAATAAAATAAAATGATTCATAATTAAGTTAAATTAAGGTGAATAAATGTTCAGTTGAACTGGATAAACCTGAATTAAAGGGAGAAACAAGTGGGTTAGTTTGTGTGTGCTCACGAAAGAAAATGAGTGTTGGGGTGCGAACATCGCTTATACCGATGACACAATGACGAGAGAGAGAGAGAGAGAGAGCGAGAGAGAGTAAAGGGCAGAGGGGGGTGATTTTAGACGAGACACAGAGACATTTGAGAAGGAGGTGAAACAGTGAGTGAACAGAGACAGAAGAGATCTAGCAAAACTAGAGAAGAAAGAAAGAAAGTGAGTAGACAGAGAGAGAGAGATGGATTGCTGTGCATTTCATCAGTGTCCTGCGGCTGCGCTTTGCCACATCATAATTCCTTATCATATTACTGCCCAGTGCATTCTGGGTACATTTACATCACATTCATGCGTTTGGCAGATGCTTATATTCAAAGCGACTTCAAGCGACTTTGCATTTTATCAGCACGTGTGTTCCCTGGAAGTCGAACCCTTAACTGTGTCACGCTCTGTCAACATGTATCAAACATAAAACGTGCCGTTGAAAATCATTTCCACTTCTTACAGTAGAAGATCCCTCCATTATAAGTGCATTACTGCGAATGTGACTTTTATACAAATGTGGCACGCTTTCGCTATCATGGCACAACAAACACAGTTCCGACTTGTTTAACTCGAGACGGAGCTTAAGTCGCGGGATATTCCCGTAAAGACGTGACTCATTATCTGCTTTAATTCGACTCATAACAGTGTCTCCATAGAGCGGATGGCTTTGAAAGCGTGACTTCAGCTGTTTAATGACGGGCGGGGTGTGTGAGTGTGTTAAGAGTGGCTGGTGTGTGTTAAAGGCTCCGCTCATCTATTAAACACTGCAGCTGGGCTTTCTGTGGGAGTCAACCCCTGGAGTTCACACACACACACACACACACACACACACACACACACACACACACGCACACACGCACACACACACACACACACACACTTACTCAGCATTCATCCACTCAAACACACTACATCTGCTGTTCACCCCCCCCCACACACTTACAAAGGCAACACAAAGCCATAGTGGCGCCTGTGGGCAGGGATGTGTCCGGCACAAAGGCACTCTAATGACATGAGTAATTAGGCATGGGCCGAGAGACATGGAGAAACAGTGAAAGAAGAAAAGAGAGAGAATACCGGAGTGTATTGAGCAGGTGAAGGACTGAATGAGGAGTGTGTGGTCACAGAGGTCACAGGTGAAGGGGCCAAACGGGCACTGAAGATCGTGTGTGTGTGTGTTTGTGCGCGTTTGTGCGTGTGTTTGTTGTGTGTGTTTGTGCGTGTGGTTGTGTGTGTGCGTGTTTGTGTGCACGTGTTTGTGTGTGTTTGTGCGCATTTGTGCGTGTGTTTGTTGTGTGTGTGTGTTTGTGCGTGTGTTTGTACGTGTGTTTGTGGGTGTTTGTGTGCACGTGTTTGTGCGTGTGTTTGTGTGTGCGTGTGTTTGTGTGTGCGGGTGTTTGTGTGCGTGCGTGTGTGCGTGTGTTTGGTGTGGTGTGTGGCGTGTGTTTGTGTGCGTGCGTGTGTGTGCGTGCGTGCGTGTGTGTGTGCGTGTGTTTGTTGTGCGGCGTGTGTGCGTGCGTGTGTGGTGTGTGGTGTGTTTGTGTGTGTGTGTGTGTGTGTGTGTGTGTGTGTGTGTGTGCGTGTTGTGCGTGTTTTGCGTGTGTGCGTGTGTTTGTGTGTGCGTGTGTTGTGTGTGCGTGTGTTTTGTGTGTGTGTGTGCGGGTGTTTGTGTGCGTGCGTGCGTGGTGCGTGTGTGTGGTGCGCGTGTGTTTGTGTGCGTGCGTGCGTGTGTGTGTGCGCGTGTGTTTGTGTGCGTGCGTGGTGTGTGGTGCGTGCGTGTGTGTGCGTGTTGTTGTGTGTGCGTGTGTTGTGTTGCGTGCGTGTGTGCGTTGCGTGTTTGGTGTGGTGCGTGTGTGGTGTTGTGTGCGTGCGTGTGTGCGTGCGTGTGTGTGTGTGCGTGTGTTTGTGCGTGTGTGTGTGTGTGGTGTGTTGTGTGTGTGCGTTGTGTTTGGTGTGTTGCGCTGTGTTGTTGTGTGCGTGTGTTTGTGTGTGCGTTGTGTGTTTTGTGTGTGCGTGTGCGTGTGTTGTGTGTGGTGTGTTTGTGTGTGTTTGTGTGGTTGTTGTGTTTGTGTGTGGTGTGTGTGCGTGTGTTTGTGTGTGCGTGTTTGTGCGTGTTGTGTGTGTGCGTGTTGTGTGGTGTGTGGTTGTGTGTGTGCGTGTGTTTGTTGCGTGGTGTTGTGCGTGTGTGGGTGTGGTTGTGTGTGCTGTGTTGTGCGGTGTGTTGTGCGTGCGTGCGTGTGTGTCGTTGGCTGTGTGGTGCGTGTGTTTGTGCGCGTGTGTTTGTGCGTGTGTTTGTGCGTGTGTGTGCGTGTGTTTGTGCGCGTGTGTTTGTGCGTGCGTGCGTGTGTGTGTGTGTGTGTGTGTGTGTGTGTGTGTGTGGTACTAATGGCTAATTAGTACAAATTCATCTGTTTACCCCATGAAAGTTCCCATAAGAAAGAAATATCGCAGATGAGATCTCTTTAATATCTCAGTTATTTATTAAATGGAGAGCAAATGGGAAATTAGAGAAATAGAGAAAAAGAGTCAGAAATCCCACAAATGTGTCTGTCATTGGAGTTTCAGAAGAGATGTCAACAATGTGTCAAACTGAGATCAGATTTTTCACGTCTGCAATCAAAACTCAATATTATTGAAGATCTCAATTTGAATTATGAACTGAAACATTTCTCATCGAATGTACCCAAATCCAGATTATTTTGTCTCTACATTACAAACTGAGAACCTTGTTTTTTGTTTGAGTTTTATTCACTATAGAACGTCTGTCAAATCGGTTTTAAATCGCTGTTGTTGTACAGTAGCTCATGTGCTTTTAAATGTGAACGTGATTCATTTTGAAAAAATGATTTATCGTCTCGTAACAATGAATTATTATTAATGATATAATCATATGTAATGATATAATTAAAGGAAAGGAACTGAAGATGGTACTTAACTGCGACTATAGATTCTCTTCATACGGGAACCGCCAACTGTTATTTCAAGAAAAAAAAGTATAAATCTATAATAAAGATGCATCAAGCAGCTTTAGTTACAGCGTTCAGTGAAGGTCAAAATAAATGAGAAGTGTTGAGAAAACAGTGCTTTCCGGGTGGGATTCGATTTCTGACAGGACCCCCTAATTAACCAAAAAAATCCAGATACTGGTGTCAAGAGTAAGTAAATAATGGCATCTTTACGTCTGTGCAGCTCCGAAGTTAGAAACAACTTTCAGCCAGTAAAATCACAGACGGTCATTACCGAACCGTTTCAAATATCACACAACACACGCACGCAGAGAGAGTGGAAGCGGCGTAAAGCCCCTGTAACCGGCGGATAATTCAGACCGTATGTTCGGGTCCGAGTGAAACTGATGTTGATCAACTCCAGATGTGTTTCCAGAAAGAGAACTGATTATCAAATGAAACCGGTCAGGCCAGTTCATCTTTTTGCGTTTCATCAGATTTCACATGTGTGTGTGTTTAGTCAAATGTAGACGACACAAAAAGACCAAAGCGTCTCGTGTAACCCGAAGTGTTTTACTGTGTGTTTGTGTTAGTCGGACTGTAATAATCCTGTCATTGATGAAATAGCTAAACATTTTGAAGAGCGTGATCGTGTTTCATATCACAGCGCTGAGACTGGAAACTGGTCCGAACTGGTTGAAATGGCGAATGAAAGAAGCGTAAAGTGAAAAGGATGCGGACACTTCATGTGGTTTTGTTGTTTAATCGGTGACACAGAAGAGCGAGTGAGGAGGTTTGTCAAGAGAAAGAAAGAAAGAAGAGGGTGTGTGTGTGTGTTGCCTGCGATTGTTTGTTTGTTTAATAATAATACAACATTTATTCTTTCAATGCATTTCAACTTCAGTGTTTTGTTTCGTTGCGTGCCATCGATTCATACATGAAACAGATTTGATGTAATCCTGTTGTTTTGTTTTGACATATTTCATCCGGGGTTTTTTTGACTGGTGTTTTTGTGCTGCTGTGTGTGTATTTGTGTTTTTTGCGTGTCTGTGTATGATTTTGAAATGACTAGTTGCATTTATTTTGTGTGAATTTGTGTGTGCTTTCCTTTCATTCCTAAAACATCTCTCTCTCTCTCTCTCTCTCTCTCATAGCGTGTCCCGCGGGTCATTTTAAGATGGGTTCAGGTCCTGGCCCGTGTTCTGCGTGTCCTGATTCCAGTCACACAGGAGAGACGGGTTCCGCCTCGTGCGTGTGTCGCCCCGGTTACCATCGCGCCCCCACCGACAGTCCTGATACACCCTGCACACGTTAGTACAGCTCAAACACACAGCGTTCCTTTCTTGTGTCCGGGTTACCCGGTATCCTCCCATCCTGCACACTATTCTATCTCTTTCTTTCTTTTTGTATCGCCACTCCTTTCATTCTGCGGTCCACATTGTCTCTCTTGGCTTTGTGAATGCCTAAATATAATAGACGTTCGACTCAATGGAGTTAAAGGAATATTCCAGGTTTTATCATTTGATGTGGGGTGTAACTTGGGATGCTTTTTGACAGTCACACAGAGAAACATGCAACACAAGTAGAATATTCCTAATAATAGATCCGTAACATTAGCTATATGAATACTATTGGCGAGTTGAAATGAATCGTAACCTTAAATTTGTTTGGCCGTGCAGGTCCACCCTCGTCTCCCCGCAGCCTCGTTCCTCAGGTCAACGACACGTCTGTCACTATGGAGTGGAGCGAACCGTTAGAGAGCGGGGGCCGTGCTGACCTCACGTACAGCGTGGAGTGCCGCATGTGCCCGACCCCTGGGAGCCCCTGCACGCCCTGCACGGACGGCGTAACCTATCGGCCGTCACAGAGCGGGATACTGACCCGACGCGTCAGCATCTGGGGTCTCCGACCTCACACCTCCTACAGCTTTAAAGTGATGGCTCTCAACGGGGTCTCCACTCTGAGTGCGCAGGAGGCGGAGGGGGAGACCATCAACGTCACCACCAGCCCCAACGGTGAGAGAATGAACGACTGAAATGTGCTCATATGTGCTTGAAGCATTGGTCGTGTAATCGCGTGTTTGTGTTGTGCAGTTCCTGTTGTGGTGACTGGATTGAGGAAGAGCACAGCCACAGAATCCAGTTTGACGCTGTACTGGGACACACCGACCCAATCCCACTACAACATCCTGCAATACCAGCTACGCTACTGTGAGAAGGTACATCACGACAATATAGTAATCCTTCAACTCCTTCAACTAGTTATCTTTACGACTAAAGTATTAAACACGACACGACAGTGCTGTTTATAACCTACTGTACAATTTCGGGTGTTCGCGATTAATCGATTAATCTGTAATGATTTAACCAATTAATTGTGTCGATTGATCAGATTGAACACCAATGCATTCAGTAAGCAGATGGCGAAAAACATTGAAACTACATCTGAATGCTCCGTAGTTCTCCATGTGTTTTATTAACGATTAATCGATTAATTGATTGTTAATATTTGATTAATCGCTCATTTGTAGTCATGAATATGATACGGTAATTCAGTGTTATTTTCTCTTTTTCTCTATGAAATACTGTCTACTGGCGTCAATTTTTATGACCCCCTCCTCTCTTATTTTTCTCACCACTTGTGTTGTATTGATCGCTCTCTGTCAACTCTTCACTGTTTACTCTAAACAAACACGCCTGACTAATTAACAGTTAATGCATTCAGACAGCTTAAAATAGTAATTGTTCTATAAAAAAAACAGTAAAACCAACCAAATGATTTTAATACAGATTTCCGATGTTTGTGTTCTTTTTAAAGGAGCGTGGCTCTGAAGAGAACTCCTGTCACTACATGGAGAGCGACAGCAATCACGTCGTGTTGAGCAACCTGCGCAGAGCAACACAGTACGAGGTGCAAGTCCGTGCTCGCACCTTCGCCGGCTACGGCAGCTTCGGTCAAGCTGTGGTCTTTCGTACACTGCCTGACGGTGAGGACCATTCCAGTCCGAAGGCTGTGTGTTGTGCTCATTTATTAGCGCCCATGTTTGTACGGCCCCAGAGTTTTGTTTGCGAAGGCGTTTTATTGATTTCCTTTTCCTTTCTGTGCGGATCGAAGCCAATTTTTTGAGATTGTATCACACCTTTTAAGAGTATCTCATTTCACCCCTAGAAGACGCTTCATCCTCTCCTCTGCTTGTTACTGGGGTCCTTATAGCCATGGGCATGTTGCTGCTCATACTCGTCATTGGCGTCGCCATCTACTGTATCAGGTAAAACACGAGACACATGAGGTTGACGTCGTTAGGTTTGAGATTGTTATACAACACCACAAAATCTCAAAGATATTCCAGCAGAATTTGAGTGTCTGTCGTACACACGCTCTGCATGTCCTCACATTTTGGCCAGTATAAGTAGCCAATAACTGTGTTTTTCTTAAAGAGTAAATATTACAATGTCATTTGAGAGTCAGCTAATAATAAGCTGTAAGCTTATAAAAAAAGTAAGGTAACAATAACTGCCTATTATTAGAAAATGAAAGTGTTTTTACACCGTGTATGTACGTAAACTTGTTGTTAGACACTCCGTAAACCAAAGTATGACCTTAAAAATGGCAAAATATTTACTCTTTAATTCAATTGAACACGTCATATTTAAAGTTGCACGATTAATCGCATCCAGAATAAACGTTTGTGTTTACATAATATATGTCTGTGTACTGTGCATATTAATTTTGTATTTATATATTTAAGAAAAATATATTTAAGAAAAAAATGTAAAATTATATGAATAAAATAAAAACTTGTATATATAATTTAAATAATTGTTAAATATAAAGAAACACATATAAATATTTCCTACATATGTATACAAAAATTAAGCCCAGTACACAGACATATACAGTATAATGTAAACACAAATTTTTATTCTGTCTGTTTTGACAGGCCTAATTTAAAGCTGATGTGTTTCATTTCATTATTGTTGTGTTGAAGTACTTTGTCAACTTTGGGCAAAGACTGTAAATTTCAACACGATCCGTTATTGTAAATGGGGGAAATGAATAAGAAAACACTGTATCTGTGACCCAAGTAAACGTTGTTTGTGTTAGTGGTCCAACTTCTGACTCAACCGGTGGCATTGGTTTGAGGTGTGGTGTTGTTGCTGAACAATGGCAGATGGGGGAAGTGTGTGTTGAAGCACGTTCAGCAATGCCAGTGGTGCAGAAATCCCACATTTCCCATTTAAATCAGAACTCAGCAAAAAAAGTCCCTCAATAGCTTAAACTACAGAAGTGATGGAGTTTCTAGCACATATCAGGCGAGATGAACAGTCGAGTTATTCCAGCTGTATGAATCTGTGTGAAGTGAGGGGGGGGGTTAATGGAGACAGGATGCCCCAACCCAGTCTCCACAGGCCAAACCAACAGAACAATAGCTGTGACCCCGGGGCAGCACATACACACGCTACTTTACGCTCTTATACAGTCAACACCGCTTGAGAGGACATTCAGATGTATATTTTGATAATATCAGCACAGGTATGATTACCAGTTGTATGATTTATGTTTTGGTTTACACATGTCGTTCTCATTTGTAAACGCACAAGTGTGATTACACACACAAAGCCGTTCATTTACAGTAAAACTTAATTACATACACACACAGCGGGGGTCTCCGGTTCAGAGCTGGGTGGGATGAACACGACTATTTTAGTCCTGAGACAGCAGCGAAGGAGACAGACGGGGAAGTTCAGTGCACAGAGGTTGACCTGAAATGACTGAAGAGTTCGCACTTATATTTCAATCACATGTCTTTGTCCTCTGATACTGAAATAGACACGACAATTTTAGGTTTTTTTTTGAGAAATGACTTCATATTGACCTAGATGGCTTTGAATTAGAATTGCAGATGTTGGTGTATTGGCGAATTCTAAGCATAGAGATCTCTGTTGAAAGGTATTTTTAAACACATATGAGATGAAAAACATTTCTGTTCATCAATAACTGCGTATTTGAAAAAATCTCATTATGCCTAAAAGCCCTTTCTTGGGAAGGAAACAATAAGTTGTATAAATTGAATTGAAAAATGTGTATTAAGTTTATTTTATGTCTCTTACACCAGTGCCTATATTGACCAAACTCTTGCCCAGAAAAATAAAACTACTCTCTTTGATAAATGTGTCTTGTTTTATAGGAATTGTTCGCCCAAAAAATGAAAATTCTTCAATTCAAAATCATTTATTCACCCTCATGTTGTTCCAAACCTGTATATGATCTGTGGAACACAAAAGAAGATATTTTGAGAAATGTTTCAGTGGTTCATACAATGGAAGTCAATGGGTTCAGTGTTGTTTGGTTACCAACATTCTTCAAAATATCTTTTGTGTTTGGCAGAAGAAAAAGTCAACCAGGTTTGGAATCAAAAAACAAAAGTCTCCATTTTTTATTTGCAATCTCAATACAATCCAGAAGAAAGGCCACGATAACAAATAAAACAAAATATAACAGAAAGAGTCAAGACAATGAAGGTGAAGACAAAACCATAAGCAAGTGTTTATCAGTAAAATGAGAAAGATGTAAAAAACAGAGAAAAGCAGCAAACAAGATTATCAAGGAGAACAAGATAGAGCAGATAGAGTAATTCAAGCCGTTCTCACAGTATAATATACCGCAGATGAAGTGAATAAGTGAGCCTGAGGTCACTGACAGACAGGAATAGGAAGCCGAGGGTGGAGAGAGGGATTTTCTCTTCATACACATCGGTCTTTGTTCATGACAACACGGGACAAAACTATGAAATGCATGGAGACAAAGAGTTGGGTCTTGACCTGATCAACTGGCAGAAATGAAAACAGATCACATCAGTTCATGGGCATCGATTACACGTGTGAAGTAAACGGTAAAATGTGTTTTGTAGAGCGAAGAATATTCCGGATGCCTGTGAAATCGAACACTAGTATTGTGTGCTCGGCTGTTGCCGGGAATCCAAACAAAGTGTAAATATCAAGAAAATGACAAAGGGTTTGATTTACATCGAAGCATCACTCCTGTCAGAACAGGCATGTCGATTTAAACGATCTTCAAAGTTGACATCACCAAAAGTAAAAACGTCAGAAACCAGGACACACAGCGTCATTGTCAAACATTTTTCATGTATTGTTTTCAAATAAAAATGTATACTGTATATTTGTATATTTATTGTTTTTATTTTTATTGTGGCAGTCATCGCATACAAATCCAAGCTTCACTTTGTGTTCACAGGAAGCAAAATCACTCCAAAGATCCCGAACTCAGCGACAAAAATGGCCAGTACCTCATGGGTCAAGGTGAGCGCCGCATATAATAAACTGGTTCAATTATGGGTTTTGGGGTAACTATAAAGTTATTTACTTTTGAAATGTCCTCTTTAAGGCGTGAAAGTCTACATCGACCCGTTCACTTACGAAGACCCTAATGAGGCGGTGAGGGAGTTCGCCAAAGAGATAGATGTCTCGTTTGTCAAAATCGAGGAGGTTATTGGGGCAGGTGAGTGTACTTCGGATTTATTTCTTTCGTTTTGTTTCGCGTTTTAAAAGCGTGATTATGGACCAATGAGATTTCACGCTGGGTGGAGCAACTCGGTGTGACGCAATGAAAGCAGAAAATCAAATGCCCTTTTCAGGCGAGTTTGGCGAGGTGTGCCGAGGACGCCTGAGGATTCCCGGTAAGAAAGAGAACTACGTGGCCATCAAGACCCTTAAAGGTGGATACACAGACAAGCAAAGGCGGGACTTCCTGTCAGAAGCGTCAATCATGGGCCAGTTCCAGCACCCCAACATCATCCACCTGGAGGGCATTATAACAGCCAGCTGTCCCGTCATGATCCTCACCGAGTTCATGGAGAACGGAGCTCTGGATTCTTTCTTGAGAGTAAGTATGTGTACTATGCAGAGGTGTCTGTGATTGTTTACAGCCGTGTCCATCTCTTGGACTCTTCCGGGCGTTTTCTGACATACAGTTTCTCTCCAGCTAAACGATGGCCAGTTCACTCCCATCCAGTTAGTCGGTATGCTGCGCGGTATTGCGTCCGGCATGAAGTATCTGTCTGAGATGAGCTACGTACATCGCGATCTGGCGGCACGCAACATTCTAGTCAACAGTAATCTGGTGTGCAAGGTGTCCGACTTCGGCCTGTCGAGATTCCTGCAAGAGAATTCATCCGACCCAACGTACACCAGCTCACTGGTAAGAGAAAATCTCACGCTGTTAAGAACATGACTAGTTAACAGTGTAGGGAATAAACGAAACGAAACATTACTAGCAATACGGAGATCGGGATTTCATTTTGCTTCCGTCAGGGTGGTAAAATTCCGATCCGCTGGACCGCACCCGAAGCGATCGCCTTCCGCAAGTTTACCTCCGCATCGGACGTCTGGAGTTACGGGATCGTCATGTGGGAAGTGATGTCATTTGGAGAGAGACCCTACTGGGACATGAGCAACCAAGATGTAAGCATATATGCATATATATATATTCAGCTCACTTTCGTTCCCTCGTTAACGTATTTATTTTTTTACCCAATCAGGTGATCAATGCCATTGAGCAGGATTACCGGCTTCCCCCGCCCCCCGATTGCCCCACCTACCTGCACCAGCTGATGTTAGACTGCTGGCAGAAAGAGAGGACGGCACGGCCGCGTTTCGCCAACATCGTCTCGGCACTCGACAAGCTCATTCGCAATCCAGCGTCACTTAAAATCACCGCCCAAGAGGGGGCAGGGTAAGTTGTGTTGGCTTGTTCTAGATAAATATTCACATATCGATATTTATATTTGAAACTAATTCATCTACAAAAAGTGGAAATTGGATGTATTTTTAGTCTGCAAATGCGAATTATGTAAATAAAGAGCTAAATTTGAAATACTTCGCATAGTAAGAGCATACGCCTATTAAACTCACTATCAATTTGATGTTCAGTTCAGGTTTTATTGATCCATAGTTATTTGAAATCATTGTGAATCACGGAAAAATAAGTGAAACGGGTGTGGTACCGTACATTACTTTTTTACGGAATGTGACGAATCGCATTTCTCCCAACAATGCTTGTCAATCAAGCGCATAGCAGTTCCACTTCCAGATTTAGTGGCATCTCTTTCCGTCCGTCATTGTATTCGCTCGGCTCTTGTATGCACAGTATGGCCCCTCGTATGTTAGTGTTGCCCCTCCCCTCTCAGCATGTTGACCTGTCAATCTGTCAATCAAGATTCTGTACCACATATCTGGCTGTCGCATTCTTGCTCCTCCCCTCAACCCTCGAGGCAAAACTCTTGTTCTCATTGGCTGCTTCAGGCCAACTCGACACAGCATCTTAATATGGGTAATTACATGCATTTTAACGCACACTCTCTCTCTCTCTTCCTCAGCCCCTCTCACCCTCTGTTAGATCAGCGCTCACCCCTAACGCCCTCCTCCTGTGGGACGGTGGGTGACTGGCTCAGGGCCATAAAGATGGAGCGCTACGAGGAAAGTTTTCTTCAGGCTGGATACACGTCCATGCAGCTGCTCGCTCACATCACCACAGAGTCAGTATTACTCAAACATACCTGAAACTAGAGCCAATGAAGAGTTTGCTTTCAAAACGAGATTAAAATGGTTCAAAAATCATGTTTTTTTATTGTGCATTCCAATTGATATCAGTCAAGCGGTTGGTTTGTTTAGATTTAAGCCATAATAACTCAAAAAAACCAACATGAAATAAAAACATGTAAATGAACATAAAATATTGTTTGAGTTTAAATGATTTCATTATATAAATAGGAGACAGTGGAATATTTCTTGAGCCACTGTGACCAACCTGATCTTACGGGAAAGCACAACTTTTTAACTTTTTTTATAAATTCGTACGACGGGAATTGGTAAGAAAACATACGATTATTAGGAAAAGCAAACATCACTAAACACAACCGTCACTGAGGTGAAAGCAGGCGAAAACATGAGTGAGATCATACAAATTCATATGATTTGACCACCTGTGGCGATTTAGTATAAATCTGTATAACTCGAATCGTACGAAAATGTATGATTAAAAAAAAAGCAAACATGAAGGTCCACCCCTAAACGCAACACTGGGGTGAAAGCAGATTTTTCGAAAAGGTACAAATGATATTGTATGAATTCGTACAAATTAAATTAGCTAAAATTAAAAATAGTTTAGAATTGTCGTAACATTTTGTTCAATTATACAGTTTTGCATTAAGAAATTATATACATATATTTCATCGCACAATGATGGATTGACCAGTATATACAGTATATTGGATAATAATAATATAATATAATGATATAAACGAAAAGTTTGATTAGTTAAAAATAAATATTAATTCTCTCTCTCCAGGGATCTTCTGCGTCTGGGAGTAACTCTGGCCGGTCATCAGAAGAAGATTCTGTCCAGCATCGAAGCTCTCGGGATTCAGAACAAAACGCCAGGGAACGTGTTGTACTGAGCACCATGCACATCCAGGAACGACTTGACTTCCTTTTTTACTGGATCACTTAAGATTGATTATTCACTTCCAAGACTACCTGAAGGGGACCAGTCCACGAGCCTGTCGGAACTATCACTGTAATACCACTAATATTACAAACTTTATTGAGTGATGTCACACGGGTTTCACATGGATGATACCGAAACTGTTTCACTACTTCTGGAGCCACGTGGCACGAACTGACAGACAAAGACTGCGATGATGTCATACTGTGGAAGTGGTGATGTCGCGACGTTACAAGGCCATGTTAAAGTATTTCCATTTTTGCAGAATATTTTTCTAAAGGAGACTTTCATAGCAAAGAGAACAAGAGCGAGAACAACACATAAGAAATATGACATTTATACACGAAAATCAGATTAGTGATGACTTCATCATCCTTTGTATGAAGGATGTGCCATATGTGTACTTCCACGGACCAACTCATGTACACGCTTACTGTGTGGTTACAAGTGTGTGTGTGCCAAGGAACGCGTATTTTGTTTTTAAACGATGCACTCGGTGTGTGTGTGTATGTGAGTGAGTGTGTAAAATAAGCACAAAAGGTCTTGAGCACTTTTTCTGAGATATACACAAACAAGGTGGACTAAATGTTGTCATATGTGCTTATGCGGTATACACACACACATGTTAGACCTGCGACACTTGACTGGCACTAAGAGACCAAATAAATTCATGTCTGTTGTTTTGTGAGACTCCGAACGTCCTTGGAACGAGTGTCACCCGCGTTCTTTCATTGTGGGAAATGTTTGAACTTTAAGATGGTGTCCGTCAATAATTCACCACGAGATCCAAACGTCGTCCTTTCATGCCACACAAGGGATTATGGGTAGGAGCATTTGGTCTTCACATTGGAGATCCACAAGAACAAACCAGGGACTTGACTTTTATTCTGTTGCCTCTTTTCTTTTGTATAAATATATCTTGATTTATGTAAAAAGATTCATTTTTGTAAGTGTAATCTGTGTTTCTGTTACAATAAAAGTTACACGTTTCATTTTTCTTGAAAAGTTTTCTTTCGAGAGATCTGACATGTCATGAGGAATGACTATTTTTTTTCTGAACTTGTATGCACTGTGAATAACAGAACGCACACTTCTTTTAAAAACGGCTTTAGGAATGAGAATTACAAACAAAAAAAGTGGTAAAAAAGAAAAAGTTCACAAAGTTAAAGATTCATTGCCTTTGTGCAAAATGTAATTGTTTTTCCTTGTGATTCTGGGATAAAATATGACCCAGTTTTTGTGAGTTTTGGCGCATTCCGCTGCGTGAGTCCCAGATTGACGTGTTTACTGATAAACAGACAAAAAGAGTAGTGACGGAGCAACGGTTTGAAGAGAAAAGACGGTGGCATTAGCCTGTAGAAGATGGAAGGTTTAAGTCGAGGACTCTTGGGAAGAAACCGTTCTTTCTGTTGGAGGGATTGGGGACGTGAGATCCGCCGGCGTGCCGACACACACGAGGGAAGAGAAGTTTCAACCGTTTCCCAAATCTCTCTTCCACCCCTGCCGAGCAGAGAAGGTCATTGTGTCTGCGGGGAGGAATGCTTAAAACAAGAATGTCCAAGAAATCGGATCACCCCAAAAACAATTATGGAAATATGCGTCCGACAGGTGCGTGTGTGTGTCGACAGTCAGTCACAGATAAAAGGATCATGAAAGGAACCTGGGAAAAAGTTTGCCAAACAAACAGAGAGAAAGAATAATGCATTTTTTAGCATTTAATATTTTCCCCCGAGGGCCACTTAGAGAGTTACTTTGGACCAAAATCAGGAATAATTTAGTTTTTATGACAATTTCCCACCTGCTTTCTGACTCTCTGAATTAAACGGTAGTTTTTCATCCATCATTAACTTCCTCTGAACGAACTCGAGATCAGACTGAAGTGATTATAAAAACGGCTCGTTTTAGCCGAAAGATTTTTTTTAGATGAAATCAAAATCTGTGATTTGTGTTACATATTAATATATCTAATATATATAAGGTTAACATTAGGTTTTAAAAATATCGACTTGAAAAATACTGACAATATCCACACTATCCACAATTTATTTCAGTCAACATGTGACCAAGTCTGCCAAAACCCAACAGTCATTTTCTGGTTTCTACATAAAATCACAATGAAAAGAACATTCTTTGAAAACGTAAACTTTATATCTTTAATGTTGACTAAGACCATGTGAAAGATTAAAATCAGTGTTCAGGAAGTCAACTTCTGGTACTTTTTGTGCAAAATAGAAAACTCAATTAATTTCAGTATTTATCACGTTAGAATGAAAATTGGAGTACTGTCTCTCCACGATGCTTCAAAAATGTTGATAATGTGACTTTAGATTTAGACAGGGTCACGTCTAGACGTCCAACAAACACCGCCAAACGAATTGAAGCCTACAAATGAATTTTAGTCTCGGACATAAACTCAAACAGATGAAAATAAACAGGACTATTTAGTGAAACAACCAAAGTTGTCAAAAATATGGTTTTGTTTTCGAGGCACTGAAAATAATGTGCTAGCTCTTCAGACACAACTGTGTGTTAAGACTACGTTTTATACTTTTGAAACGACTTCGTGTGAGAGTGGATTGCGAGAAGCTTCCGAACACTAAAGCACATGTGGCAGTATTGGATTTGAAAGATTTTTTCTCTTGGCTTTTTGAGAATCTGTGGTTGTGTCCTTGTGTGTGTGGGTCTTTATCTTGAAGAAAGAACACAAAGCACATTCCTGAAGCGTCCCACCCAACCCCCTCCTGCAATCTTTGTCTTATACACAATGGTTCTCTGTAGCATCTCTTCTTACCATGCATCCCTGTGGAAGACAAGAGACAAAGATTTCACCTTCCTTCCCCTCAGCACGCTCCTCTCAGCCGTCACATGTGCATTCATCATCGTCTTCAGTCACTCAAGACAAAAATCTGAACATCTTCATCCAACCGCTCACATGAAAACCTGTGGTCCCTGTGGTGCCACTGCATTGTTCTTTAGACTTTTACTACAGATTTGGGTTGGTAGTCAGAAAAGACGACAACTTTTATAGAACTTTCCATATATCAATATGCATAAATATAGGCCTACAGTACCATAAGTTTGTAAATGCTTAACTAAACGGTTCTGATGATCTTAAACACACTTTAATCTGAAGGTGTATGCTTAAATGTCTGAAATTACTTTTGTAGACAAAAATATAATTTTTATTAAAAAAAATTGAAATGGTTGACTTAGAAGCTGAATGCCAAAAAGAACGATTTTACAAATTCTAGTCAAAGGGTGACAACTTTGACGACGCTAAATCTAATATAGTTTCAATTTTAACATAACATAATTTTGATTTGATAAAATTTGGTTAACGAATTTTACTGTTTTTTACATATTTTTCACGTATTTTTGAAATACAGTCAAAACTGTGAAATGACATGAAATACACTAAATTGAACAGGGGAAAGGTGTCATTTTAAAGGGAAAAACAGTACATTTTACATCATATTTCTGGCGCCCCAGCTGCCAAGAAATTTCCGTTTTTTACCGTTTTTATTACGGGATTTTTTTACAGTGTTTGCAGTTCAGTTTACTTAACCTATAGACCGTTTCATCGGGCGCGAGCCTGACACCCGGTTAACTTCCGGTTTGTGTTTGGCTAGTGTCTAATAATATAACTTTATATTTTATTTTATTTAATCTAGTTAGTATTCATTTATATTATTATTTTATTGTATAATAATTATAATAAACGATTTGTTGAATTGTGTTGTATGTTCATTTTATTAAATAAACAATTTGTTGGGGTCCTGTAGTTCGGTCGCATTTAAAGAAACCGTATGGTACGTTGACATCTAGCGGTTGAGCTCGGTATCGCAGTCTAAATTCAAAATATTGCAGAGACAAGTTTAGCCAAGTAACGGTTCTTCTCGGTTTCTTTTGCTTGTCATCAGTAATAATCTACAGGCACTCTATTGTTTGTGAACGCGTACCGGAAGTTCAGTTGGAGAGGTCACAAAAGTGCGCATGCGCAGTAACATTTGTTTATGTTGTTAAGATGAAACCGTCTATAGATAAAACTCAATAAAAAATGAGTAAGTGTTAAACTGTTGACTGGCACTGTATATAAATTGTCTGTATGAACGATCTGTACCAGTAACAAAAAAGTCCCCAAAACACTTGCAAACAATGCAGAATGCCATGTTCTTCACACAATAAAAGACTTGACCGTGTTATTTGAATTGTCATGTTTTATTTCTTTACTACGAATTGGTCCAAAATGGCTCATTCAGAACTTAATAATGATGTGTAACGTTTGTGTGTGAATATGATTTAACACGCCGTCTGAAGCATCCCGTAAAGAGACATCAAGTCTCTCTCTTTCATTGTCAGTTTTGATAGGAGAAGGGTCTCTTGTGCTTTAGTGTGTATTTAGTGTGTGTGACACACTTGTCAGAGGGATGTCTCTGGTGCACGAGTGTTGACAGAGTGTGTATGTGACCTTTGTGTGAATAGCCATCCATTACCGAACGACGGGGGAGATAAGAACAGAGGTCTGTCCTATTACTGCTCTCTCTCTCTGTGGGTGTGTGTGTGTGAACACACTACTCTTTATGTCTAGTCTTCATTCTTGTGTGCAGTGAAGCATATGGGTGGACCTGGCTTGAGAAGGACACAGATAGGAGAGATATAAAGCCAGACATCCACAAGATGTGTGTGTGCCTGAATGGTCTGTGCATTATTAACATTCCAAACTTTTAGGGGCATCTGTTGGTCATTGTAAAGGTTAAAAGAATGTTCCGGGTTCAATGGACATTAAGCTCAGTGACTGTCAAGTACTACAAAAAAAAAAGAACTTTTCCTAGAGGTGAAATAAAATGAAACCACAGTTAAGTTTACAGTAACGTGTTTACTATGGAGGTCTGTGGCCAAGGTGTAGCGCTGGGGCAAAGATTAAAATACAAAGTTGTTTTGAAAGTATAGTCCTATTGGAAAACATCAAACAGTAAGTGTTCATATTGAGACGAAAAGGTTTGTGTAAAGTTCAATCAGAATCAAACATTTAATATAGATAAAACTATATATAGGTAAAACTCTTCCTACTGTGGTTAAGTCACATAAATTCACCCAACCAGAAAAGGTCTCACCTCGAAAAATGATAAAAAAAATAGAATATGAAATGAGACAAGAGGAAACACTAAAACAAAACAAAAAATGTAATACTATTAATGTAATCCATCAAAACTTTAAAATATGAGCTTCTTATTTCTGTATAAACCTTGAGAAAGCATGCCCAATTTTAAGTGAATTGCTTTAAAACACAAAATATTTTTCCTCTTAAGTAAAATCCTCTCAATATCTCAGTTATTGCTTGGGCAGACATTAAATGGAGAGCTTAAGTCTCATCTGCGTCTCAGACAATTCTCTTTCTGAGAAAAAGAAATCTGAGGTCATTGGGGTTTCAGAAGAGATGTCAACAATGTGTCAAACTGAGCTCAGATATGTCAAGTCTGCGATCAAAAGTCTCAATATGAACTCATTTCTCATCAAATCCAAATTATTTGACCTCTACCATCTACATTCATTTAACACCTCCACACTCTTCATGTGTTTCAACAATCCTCAAATCTCAAAATTGAGTTTCCTGTAGGTTTTTCTTTAAACTGATGGTAGGGAATGATATTCTAGCAGTAGAAACACCTCACTACAGGTGTTGTTAAAGAACTCACGGTAGCAGACCACAGACCGAAGTCCTTCAACACCGGCCGTGGTTGAAGAACAGCAGGCAACGTTCAGCTGGTTTGCTTTACTCGGTCTAAGGTTATCTCTCCCTCTCTCCATCAATCTGTCTGTGCCTCCCTCAGTCAGCGTACAGTTTCGTGTTTGCTGACCTCTATCATTCTTTCAATCAACCCGTCGCTGCTTTAAAGTCCAGTCTATTTGTCCTCTTTCACTTCCTCAATCCATCTCTCTTGTCCACACATCCACCTCATCAATCCATCTCGCTGTCCTCCTCTCACCCACCTGCGGTAACCCGGCCTGTTTTCCCTCCACAGTCCTGCTTCTCTTCAGTAACGTCACCTGGCTGGAAGGCGTACGCTAATGAGGGATTTTGTGTCTGAATCGGGCCTTTACATACAGCCACAGCGGCCCCGGGCATGCAGAGCAAGCTGGAAAACTGCACAGTTGAGACAAACTTATTAAACTTCCCTCGAGGGACCAAACCCTCACACGCGGTCTCTGTGCCCGAGTAAGGAATTCCATTGTCGGATGACCTCTGATCCGGGCGGCTTTCCTGCAGATCAGCGAGTCTTAATGTGATTGTGTTGACTGCTCGGACCTGTCTTGACCGGGTGGGGGGGTTACATCTTAACGGATACGAAACCAGATTGAGATAATTTAATACTTGTAAAGGTAAAATGAGGACAGACATCCCAGATTTGGTCGCCACACCAGTTCCAAACACATCAATAAAAGAAAACCATACTACGGATTTTGAAAACAAGTAAAATGGCTTTTATTATGATATACAAGTGCATAAATAAAACCACTGTAATGGATAAAAACATGTTTATCTCCAGCATCACTTCTTCCCTCGCTTCCCAGAGGCTTTAGCAGCAGTCACGCCTCCCTTCTCTCCAGACTCAGCCACCTCGCTCTTCGCCGCAGTCTTCTTTCCCTTCTTCGCTGCTGCTGCCGGTGGTTCTTCCGCAACCTCTTTTGATGCTTTAGGTTTTTTAGCTTTGCTCGCTTTGGGCGCAGTTCCACCCTCCCCTGTAGCATTCTTTGCCTTGGGCTTCTTAGCGGGGGCCACCTTTGAGGCAGAGCCTTCGCGCTCGGGCATCTTCGGCTTAGCATCCTAAGAGAACGAGGGAAGAGAAAACAGCAGTGGGGGGGAGAAGTTCAGACTTCACAGCTGTAAAAATGTCTGCGCACACGGGAGGAAAAGAACATGCAGAACTTACAACTGTAGCTGCTTTTTTCTTCTTGGACTTTTGGGTTTCTTTGCTAGTTCCTTGGGAGAAAAATAAAACCAGTTTTTGATAAACATCATGACTTATAAAAGCTCTTAATCTTCCATTTAGGAGATTTAAAGAGGCTTTAGTTTTCAGGGCCAGAACTAGCAATTATCATAATTGTCAAATTGTTGCTCAAGACAAAAACACTTTTGTAGTCTGAACAGGGAGCATGCAGAACATACCGTCACCCTTGGCTTTAGGGGCTTCTGCTTTTTTAGGTTTGGCCACTTTCTGTACATTGGGATCAGCATTTTCCTTCGTCTGTGCTTTGGCTTCTTTTGTTTTGGTCTTCGCAATCTAAAATAAAGTAACAGTCAAGTGCAAAAACATGGAAAAATAAATAAGTGCAGCACAAAAATTAGGCAAGTCCAATAATTTATTCCACTATATATCCCTGCAACATGACAGCTGATATTAATATTAACCAACAATGTTCATCTACTAATGAATAGACTCACGTTGAAATATTTTCGCAAAACTTAGACGGCTCGTCATGTTTTGAACCATAAATTCACTTAAATACAAGCGTCAGCGCAACAATGTAACGTTAAGAGTCATTAGGTGTGACGTAACTTCCTGTAAGGAAAACAACGAGCATTTAGCTAGTTTTATGGGATTTTATTTATTTAAGCGCGCTTAAAGAATGTTGTGATTGAGACAGACTTTATAATGGCTTAAGTTACTCCCCAACAAGTGAACTACAGAGGTGATCGAGACACATCCGGTGCGAGACTCGTGATTGGTGCCATCCTACATGTAAATCATGCTTTTATTACGCTTTCTGCAGTAAAAACATTTAGTAAGTTATACGCTTAAAACCCCCGTGCTCATTTACGTTACAAGAAAAGCGATGTACAACACAAAAAGGTACCCGGAAGCGTCCCTGCGCGCCTGTCATGGTCGGCGCGGAGTTCGCAGGTCTCACGAACACGCCGGTCTCGAGGCCTTTAGCCAGGGCTTTTCTCAGCATAAACTTCAGCCGCGTCTCGTCCACGGTCGTGTATTTCTCCTTGATGTAGCCACGGATGGCCTGACCCGAAACTCCCTTTCTGGAGTCGAGCTCCTTCAGCGCTTCCTTCACCATTTCCATCGTGGACGGGTGCGGAGAAACCTTCCGGCCGGCAGCTTTGCTGCGCGTATCTTCCACTCGTTCAGTCTCGGAGATCTCCGGGATGGCAGCAACTGGTTCTGCTGATGCTTTTTTAGGAGGCATTTCGAGGGGAAAACTTCAGGTAAATACACATATAAAGCACACTTGAGTCACTGTGTCGTGCGTTTGAGGTAATGCAGTCGGGTGGGGATCTGTTTTATTGAGCGCGTGCACATTACGCGGTTCTAATTCACCTGTTCGTGATTACACTACGCCAATTAACCTCATTAACGTGAGAGGAAGGCGTGTTCGACTGTGGCGCTGCGCAGACTAATCAGTATATGACGTCAGAGTACCGCGAAAGCTGCGTGCTTTTTCGACTCGCTCTCGCGAGACTTTGTAATGATTGGTCTGCGCTCTGAATGAATTCGAACACGCCACTTGTAAGCCTTACATTTATATTCTTCTTCTTCCAAGTGTACAGTGTGAGTATCCCATTGTCAAAGAAATTCCAGAGGAATGTGTACAGGATAATTTAGGGCCGGATTCTGAACAAAATGGTTCTTTTAGGAATTTCCCTGCAGACAAATATAACACAACAAAAGATCTAGACCGCATTGTTCCAGATAGGACTTTTATGGTACCCAGTTGGACTATGAAAACCAGTAGGATAAAACTCCCCTGTAGTACATCAAAGAGAATTTCAAGCAACCCCTCCTGTTATTTCTGCCCATTATTTCAATACAAAAAGAGTTTATGATCTTTCATCCTTAAAGGAGTTTTATCTTTGCTCTTATGAACCTATGGTTGCAAAAGATTTTATTTTTTCTACAGAAATCATATATTAACTCTTTGGTAATGTGTTCTATACCTTGGCTTTGACTTTTTTAATCAAATTTTTTTTACTTAAAAGTTTGCTATGTTGTGATTCACCTTAAAACTGGCTGTAAACTGTTTTTTGCTTTTATTGCTTTCCTGTGGCTCAGTGGTTAGAGCACGGCACTAGCAATGCCAAGGTCATGCGTTCGATCCCAGGGGATTGCACATAGTCAGAAACAAATGTAAGTCGCTTTGGATAAAAGCGTCTGCCAAATGCATAAATGTAAATGTATGTTTGCATAAATACTTGAGACTTTGTTTTCTCTCTCTCCCATTCTTTCTTGTCTTTGTTTGTTTATCGTCACTGTCCATAAACTCGTGAACCTGCTCTTAAAAACACTGAGAACACTGACCGCGCGATGACCAGACGCCTCCATCGCTCTTTAAAAATGCATCCCTCCTTATTAAAGCTGATT
Organism: Triplophysa rosa; assembly: GCF_024868665.1. Classification (NCBI taxonomy): domain Eukaryota; kingdom Metazoa; phylum Chordata; class Actinopteri; order Cypriniformes; family Nemacheilidae; genus Triplophysa; species Triplophysa rosa. Next base: position 2,411,497 of record NC_079891.1, read on the forward strand.
TACTGCCTTGTTTTGTCCTTTTAAATGACTCCAGAAAAGAAGAATGGACTTTTCCGAGGGTCACGTCGAAGTCGCGGAAAAGAAAGTGCTTTATTCCATTCGGAAATAAGTGTGATAAAGCGTACGCCAACACACACAGTCCCTCGGATGCAATTACAAACGATTAATTGGATTTAGTGATAGAAGAGGAATCAGGGCAAGACGGATTCATATGGAGTATAATGAGCTGAAACGTGCTGGACTTTGTCTAATGGCATCATTTGATCGCGGCATTGAGCGTCTGTCTGACTGTCTGTCTGTAGACACACGTTACACGCGTAAAGACATGTAAAGCAGTGTCCTACACATGTGACCGCGTGTGTCTGAAGTTTCCACATGTTTGCGCACACACGTTCAAGGACGGATCATTTGGATTCGATTTTTCTCAACATCTGCTTACAATATGACCGTTTGTCTTCCAGAGGCATTGTGTTCATGTGTGTGTGTGTGATCTGAGGTCAGTTTGTGCTCGTGTGTGTAGATCACACGCTTTGCCAGTTGCATGTGTGCGTTGGTCATACTAGGTTTTTTGAACCCGTTTACAGGAGAGTCATGGCACGCTCCCACGAGAAGAGATGACTGTTATCCACTGACCACACTCTATTTTCAATCTCTCTCTCTTAGTAAAGTTTTCCAAGTGAACTGCTGGAGTTCAAGCTGATTTTCACTTGTGTAAACACATACAGCAGATCCAAAAGTTCGAGACCGTAGTGAAAATCTGCTATTCAAAATCTAATTTAAAGTTGGAAAGGCATTGGAAGTTCATTTCAAAGTACATTTGACAAAGCCAGGTTTGGAAATGTTTAAAGTAAAGAGACGTCATGACGTGAAATGAAATCTGTTCTGTAGATTCTGCACGTTTGTAAGTCAAAAACGAATAAGCAAATGCGAAGGTGACTATTCAATGAGACTTGATTCTGAAATTGTAATGTTGAAATATCATTTTGTATGATAGTGTTTTGCATCGGAAAAATCTCAAATGCGCTCTTAAAAATAAAGGTGCTTGAAAGGTTCTTCGCAGAGATGCCATTGAAGAACCACTTTTGGTTCCACAAAGAATCTCTTTCTTAATTTTTTATAATCTGAGGAACCGTTTTTTGTGACGGAAAAAAGGAAGGTTCTTCTGTTAAAGGTTCTTTATGGAAGCATTTAGGCGAAAAATGTTCTTCTAGCATCGTGAATCAACTTTATTTTTAAGCGTGTAAACACATTTTCACGAGTAGTCTCAGAATTTTGCACTCCACCGTGCCTGTAAGTTTCCGTAAGGAGTTTTTCTGCCGTGTTGTGTGTTGTTGTGTAGACGAGGTTTTGTTGAAAACACATTCCAGCTGAAAGTCTTCTGGCTTGACTTTGTCTGTACGAGTGTGAGTTTATAAATGATCGGCACTCATTCTCTTCGGTGCTTGCTTGGGAGGTCGCAGCCGTTTTTTTCCTCACTAAATTTTCACATGTGTTTTTTGCACCAAGTGAATTATGGATTTTCTGACCTTTGCAAGCTTATTGGGCCCCCAAGACACCATTTGTGTGTGTGCGTGTGCGTGCGTCCTCTCCTTTACCCCAGTCTCCTTTTTCCAGAGTAATAGGAACCAGGTTTATCTCAGCTCACATGCACAAAGGAGACTACAGTATTATTTCTACAAACAGGAGCTTACAAGCTGCGTGACATTACCCATTTACATAGGAACACTTACTGTTTATGTAACGTCTTTATAAAAATTAAAAAAACGACTGTATTCTGCTATTTTGTTGGATCTGTGTTTAACAGTAATTACTTAAATTAAGAGACCATTCCAAATGTTCATTTCAAATCATCATTTCTATAGGTGTATTGTGGCCATTCCACTCCTCGGGAGTGATGTAAAGTCATCCAACAGCAATGTGAAAGACTGACAAGACGCATGAAAAAAATCCAGGTTATCACATAAAAAAAAACATTTTTGAACTTTTTCCTAAATACATGTAGAAATAGGACTGTTGTATTGCTTAAAAGTGATTCTGAACTCGTTTTCTTTGCAGTATTTGAGGTCTGAAAAAACACAGAGCATCTTCACCTGTTTCTCCAGTTTTCATTTTCTGCAAATCAATGCATATAGAAACCATATTTATTTTTATTTGAAATTTGGGATAAATATTGGTAGTAGTTCACAGAATGAAACAAAAAATGACCATTTTACCCAAACACATAGATAAAAATAGGAAAATAATGTTAAATTGGTCTCTTCATTTTTTCCGCGGCTGTATGTTTTTTTTTTCTGTCAGTTTGCATATACTGAAAAAGGCTTTTATTGTATTCACGGTTGTTAAGAGATTCCTCTCTGTGATTATGGTCCAGCCTGCAGATCTTGTGTTTACTCAGCTGTCTGTCCTGTTCTTGACCAGTAAGTGATTTGTATTATTTTAGTTATTATTATAAGTGAACTTAGCTAGAACCCTTTCTGTGAAGTAGATGAATGTAATTAGTATTTTCCTGTAGTGTACAAATTGGCGCCCCATTTCAAGCTCGACCCTTAAATCCCGTTCCAAAGTTTAGTGCAAGAAAAATGATCATGGAAACATGAACAAATATTTTTTCTTGAATAGCAACATATATTTATCAAGCAACATTTGGAGCTTGTCCCTACTGAGTGATCAATCAAAAACTTGACCAATGATGAGATGCGCTGTATTTCTTCTGGCACACATCTGTGAGTGTTGGGACTGAAGCATTTTGACGTGATATTCACACATTATGACAGAAAGAGTGACAAATGCTTTGAATGCACCTGCATTCTTCAGATGCCTCTTCTGTCTGTTTTCTTCTGTCCCGTGTCTCGCGGGATACCGGCCCACAGTGGGAACCTGGACTTGCCGCAGTAATTGCATTCTTCTGTGTTGAGATGGAGGAATTCCTCTCTTTCTCCACTGCACCATTGTGATGCACCAGCTTCCTCTAGAGGCGTTTTTTCTTTCATCTCTAAATGTTAATGTCATTGGATTGGATCTCCACACACACAAACACACACGCACGCACACACACACACACACACACACGCACGCACGCACGCACGCACACACACGCACGCACGCACGCACGCACGCACACACACACACACACACACACACCCTTAACATTCTCATTCACCCTCATATCTGTATTAGGGCACATAGTTGACCTTTCTCTCTTTTACTAGGGGGCTTTGAATCCTTAGTAATCTTGTTTTCTTTGCGCATCTCTCTCTCTCTTTCTCAATTTCACTACATTTACACATCAGATGTGCTTTTTATATTCACATTGCCAGTCGATTGCCATGGCAATGTGGCAAAATAAGTCAAATGAAGTCAAATAATTTGGGATTCAGTAAGCACTTATTTAATAAATCCAACTAAAATAAGATCAAATTTGATAAAAGCAATATGAAAACACTGTCGTGCCAATAAAACAGTTCAGTTTGCCATTAGCTGCGTGCAGTGTTGGGTGTAACTAGTTACTGTCATTTAATTACTTTTCCCTTGAAAAAGTAAAGTAAGGGATTACTCTTATTTTTCGTAATATAATTACAGTTACTTCTGATGTAATTAAACTAAATACTTTGTGTAATATATGTGTGTGCAATAGTGGAATTAACATCAAAATTCAAAGTCTAACTTTAAAATCTGTGCTTTAATGTATAATTCTCACATTTGTAATACTACTTTATGTAGTTTTATATTATTTATTTGAATGAATTAAAAGAGCCTTTCATGTCTATCCTTGAATCACTTAACTCATCAAGGTTGATGTAGAATATAGAAAGTAATTAGTAATAAGTAATTAAATACTTTTTGGAGAGAGTAATTTGTACAGTAATCTAATTACATTATCGAATATGTAATTAGTAACTAGTAATTAATTACTTTTTCAGAGCAACTTACCCAACACTGGCTGCGTGCAGGAGCAAACAGCACAAAATAGAGAAGAAAGTGATAATAAATAATATTAATAAATAAATCAGCATAAGGGATGTGTGGAAATAAAGTAAATAAAATGATGAACTGTACACCAAACGCAGATCGTTTAAAAAGTATTATAAAGAAATAAATACACAAGATTATTTATTGAGTAATTAGGATAATAGTTAACACGTCTCATTTGATCTGTATGATTTGCTCTGTAGTTCATCTAGGAAATCAATGCACTTTTAATACATTTCAACTTGATAATATGTATAATTGCTGAAAATTATGTTTGGATATGGCTTTGCATAAAGGTATATATGAAGAATTTATTTCCAAAATGAGAAATCATGTTTTTCATTATGTTATCATGTGTTTTATTGTGTTAGTTAGCTGTATTGTTTGAGTTATTATGGCTTAAATCAAAACAAACCAACTGCAGTTTGATTGATATTAATTGGAATGCACAATAAGAAAACAATAATTTTTTTTAATTATCTCATTTTGGAAATAAACTCTTCATTTGTACACCCAAAATGTATTCTAATGTGTGATCTCAGTTTGGTTGAATAATGGTATAAAATAAATGACCTCAGAGATCTGTTGCACATGCACGTCTCCTAATGCACAGAGATGCTGCACAGATGCCGTTGTGATGATTTTGCATTGCGTGTGTTTGTTTGTGTTTAAGAGAGAGAATAAATGATAGCTTATAATGCTTTCACTTCAATCACTTCTCTCTCATGAATAATAAGCCAAGATAAATATTGTTCTTTTATTAATGTATGAGAGACTCTGGATCACTCCCAGAGATTATATAAGCCCTTCCCCATCATCAGCAGTTCTCTTTCTCTCTCTGTGTGTGTGTGTGTCACATTAAGATTCATTTCCTTTACGGATACTTACATTTACACACACTGGCAACATCATTACTGATGTTAGCTCTAGCGCCAAGATGACTTCCTCAGCTCCCTGTTCTTTTACACGCTGGATTTGGCTTGAGCTTTTTCCAAATAAAACCTCCTGTTTCCTCTCTTCCCTGCTGGAAAATCCAGCTAAACTAGATCACATTTGTAGCTGGTTTTGCAAGGTTTCCAAGATGGTCATTGATGGCTTGTCCAAGCTACTTTGCTTGGTCGATAAGCTCTACTTGCACCTGGTTTCGACATGTTAAATTTATGATCTGAGATCGGTCACAAATCTCTTTTTCAATTCAAGGCCCCCCCCATTGTCCACAATAGTGATCAACGCTTCTCCTCAATATGTCTAGCTAGTAAAACATTCTACAGCTTGGCATAACTAAAAAGATGTATATTTGACACGTTTAGGAAATGTTCAGGTTTTCAGTTGATAGATTATTTTAATCCTTGTTTTTATTTGAAATAATTTGAAGTCATTTTAAGGCCCCCCTAGTAGCCGCCGGACCCCCTGACTGAGAGAAACTCCACTGACAAGCAGCAAACTTTTTCAAAACACATTTTTCAGTCATGAAAAGTCTGTGATCATTTACCCACCCTCTATCCTCGCAGCTCATTTTGTGTTTTAATGATCTAATGATAATGATGGCCAGGCAGAATATTAAAGATTCAGTATGCTCTCAATTCACTGCTTTTTTTATGTGTTTTACATTTTGTCCTGTTCATCTAACCTGCTCTCACAGGAAAACGTGACTATTTTACGAGTAGACAATTTCATATTAATTCATACGATGTGAGAACCATATGAATAAAAAACAACAAATGATTTATCTACAAAGCATATATGATTATTCGAAAAAAGTACAACATCTTAACACAGAGGCATTTGACATTGTACAAATTCATACAAATTTGGCACCAATTCGCTATGAGGTAAAAAGTTACTCGTTGCCATGGGATTGTGTTGGTTCATCACAAAAAAGTTTGTTCTGTCCTCTAAACCAATGGTTCTTAAACCTCTTTGTTGTAAGGCCCCCTTTGTGTAGAGTGCATTGCTTTGTGCCCCCCCAAATAAAGACTTGCGATCTTAAACTTAGAATTTTAATTAAACCAAAAACACATTCAGTTATACAATGCTGGAACATACATTCTTTTGGTTGGTGGTCTTGTTTTTCTGATGTTTGATAGCGTAAAATATGAAAAAATTCTATAAAATGCCACAAAATCTGTGGTCCCCCTGGATCCATCTTAATGGCCCCCCCAGTGGGCCACGGCCCCCAGTTTGAGAACCACTGATATAAACACTTGTTTGTGCACATATAGAATGACACAATGTGTAAACAATAGAGAGCATACAATTTTGTGTGAGTTATTACTTTAACCAGATTTTACCAGTAGGGTTCTAAAGAGGAAACTGGAGAACAAGCTGAAATGCAATCTTTTAGGAAGTAAATTTGTCAACAATTCCTTAAAAAAATTGCCTTGTCAAAATATGACTCTTATTACTCTTATTTCCTTGTTCTCCCTGTTCCCAGACTCTGACATGCTACATTACTCTCTCTCTCTCTCCAGCCTCGTGTTTTCCCTTTGGACCGCTGCAGTAAAAGATTACAGTAATTGACTGTAATGACTTCATCATTGTTTATCTAATTGAAGCCCCTCATACCAATAAAACCCAAATCCCTGTTGGGATTTCTAAGTGTGTGTGTGTGCGTTTTATATATAAAATTGACCACACTTTTATTTAATAAAATTTTTGAACAATGAAACACCAGTATATACACACACACACACACACACACACACACACACACACACACACACACAGCGTTTAATGGGTTACTGTACAGTATGTGCTGAAATGTAGTCAGGGTTGTGAGATTGTGTAAATCCGTAAGCCTAAGTATAAGCGATAATGAAAGTCACGCTTGACTTATCAAACAGCAGTAATTAATGTAGATAGCAGATCTTGGATTTTTTCTCCACTTTTGCTGCAGTGCCGAGTGAAGAGATGTTGTGTTGTGGGGATTATCAAACAAGGCATCGAATGTTTCTCTAATATTTAAAGCTGCAATCTGTAGCTGTTTTTGGTTCAAAATAAACAAAAATCATTTATTGAGCAAGTACATAAAAATCATGCCATTTGACTTCAACCCAGGTAAAGTATGTAAAGTAACCTGCATTGTTATGTTTTAAGATGGCGATAGAGAAGCAAAAGTTACAGATTGCAGCTTTAATAAATACATGAAACCATTTAGTACTGCTTACTGTCTCATGTCATGACCACACACACATCATCATCATCATTGACCATTCAAATTATTACTCTGTCGCGCCAGTCAGAAATAGCTTCTGAATTTAATGCAGACATCATTTTCTATTAGGCTATGGAGGTGTTTTTCTTTTCTAGTAAAAACATTTTCTCAGCCGTTTGTGGGGAAAGTGAAACCATGTACTCTCTTCCTCCCTCTTTCACTCGCTTCACTCCCTGTTTTGTCTGCAGGCTTTGCAGTCTGTCTTGGAAATTTCTGCATATGTGTATCTTTATTGCAGACAAACAATGAAAGGGTGTAGCAAAGTTTTCATTTACTGTACAAAGCTGAAAGATATCCTTTAGGGAAAGTAGCTAACTACACCACAAGCCCACAAACTGGGCACAGACCGTTCTTCAGATCGTTCTTATGCCCCTCCCTTACAGAAATTAAGTATACTATAAGTTCATTTTATTAAGTACGCTTAAGTGTATTGTAAGTATATTTTATGTAATGAGTATACTAATATTAATGTACTAGTAGTAGACTTGTTTTAATACTACTTATGACTAAATTGGTCCACTTTTTATAAAGCATACTTGTAAGTATACTTTAAGTGTAACAATATAGTAAACTAGTTGTATTGTACTGCAACTATACTACAAGTGAATTTATACTGATAGTTTGTGGGTTAGGGCTATAGGGATTGTAGCATACTTAAACGTTGAATGAAGTATTAGTTCAGCAGTTTTATATATTTCAAGTATACTTGTAAGTTTCCCTTAAATCTAAATAACATCATACTTATATTTGACTATTTATATATTATTTTTGCACTTTATGTATACTATACTTATAAGTTCACTTGTAGTATACAGTAGATGCCGTACAAAACAACTAGTTTACTACTGGTACACTTGAAGTGTACTTACAAGTATGCTTTATAAAAAGTGGACCAATTTAGTCATAAGTAGTATTAAAACAAGTCTACTACTAGTACATTAATATTAGTATACTCATTACATAAAGTATACTTACAATACACTTAAGCGTACTTAATAAAATGAACTTATAGTATACTTAATTTCTGTAAGGGAGGGGCATAAGAATGATCTGAAGAACGGTCTGAAATACTACACTTACAAGCATACTATTAGTGCATTAATATTTAGGTAATCATTTTACTACTTGAAATGTACTTTTAAGTGTACTTGTAGATTTGAAGTAAATTACTGTATTACTGTGTACAAAAATAAGCTTCAGTTTTAAACAAGACTTATTTACTCTAAGCTACTAAATAAAAGTATTTAATAAGCTACTTGAAAGCCAGGTGCATTTAGAATACTTAATTACACTTTTAATTATATCTCCGTCAAAACATTGGGTACAAATATAGACCTAAAATACTTTCCTATAAGTCAAATAGACTTAAGTATTATTTTAGTGAAAGAATACATAACAAGTACACTGAACGTGTTTCAAAAAGTATACCAATAGCACACTTGAATAAACTTATTTGTTTGTAAGGGGTACAATTACCCAGCATGCACCACATCAGTTGAATTTATTGGGGTTTTTTTGTACTAAGAGTCATCTCAGAGAGATCGATCGAGAGAGAGAGAGGAAAAGAGAGAAAGCATGAAGCTTCTGTAAGCAAAGACACATCACAGGTAGTCTGAACACCTCTAGCCTCCTGCTGGATGCCTGCGGCTAGTGTTTATCACTCTTCAGCACTTTGAGGCCTGCTCATCCATGAAGATGCCTCGGAGTGCTTTGCGTTTCCTCTTTTTCTACGTGTTTAGCTTTCTCTTTTTTCCTCGAACATAGAGATTTTGTGATGCGGTTTGGCCCTCTCGTCCTTTTATCGATGCAACACATACATCCATGTGAAGCGTCACAGCGCCAGCAGCTAAATATAGAAATGTTTCCAAGGCTCTGAGTGGCAGGTATGGAGCACACTTTGCACTTTTTAAGTGGCAATCTGATTTGGAGGACAGGTTCTGTTAGCCGTTCGTCTTTTTGAATGCTTGAGCTGCGAATACAATCACACAGATGCTGTGAAGTGATGTTCAGTCGTGTCATCGATTATAGAGCGCACAAGCACGGCTCCGTGTGTACAAATCCCATTCATTCCCTCTATGGAGAAATTGATTTTTAGTGGTAAAAATGAGCTACCATGCGAGATGTGCGGTTGTTCAGCGATGGGTAACGTATCTGGAAGTCACAAGCTAGTTTAAACAAAAATCCTGTGAAATTGATGAATTTGCGCAAAAAATTTCTAAAGAAATACAGTCTAAGCTGTCTACTACCCATAATTCAACACAGAGATCCACCAATTAGACACGCACTGTTACCATGGAAACAGGGATCACAAACAGCTCCACAGTAACCGTCGCCAATTCGTTTTTAATATTGTAACTAATCTAATTTCACATTTTCCACATTAACTTAGTGGTTACAAAATCGACATGGCACATTCTGCATATAAAGAATGCTTTGGTGTCCCCTGATGGGTTTTTCCAGTAGAGGCGCTGCAGAAATAAGCTTTCACACAATATCATATATGCATGATAAATCATTACCTCTCGTAGAAAAAAACAGTTATCCGAGTTATTGCGAGAAACAAAACATTATTATTAAAGAAATATTGTATTTAGTTACGCTTTTCAATAACTAAAGACAAACATTTTGGTCTCCAAGTACTGAGTCACAGTTTACTTTAAGCAAAATATGCAACTTTTTGGTTATTTCAGCCCCGACCAGGGTTGCCAATTCCACTGTTTTTCCGCAAAGAACTGGGCTACTTTTAAACTTTTGCTTCGGGTTGTTTTTTATTCCACGGGTGATCATTCCTAAGTTAAAGGTCCAATGTTTAATTTTTTGGAGGACCTATTGACATAAATGCAATATAATATACATAACTATGTGTTCAGATGTGTATAAAGACCTTACGTAATGAAGCGTAGTGTTTTTATTACCTTAGAATGAGCTATTTCTATCTACATACACCACTGGTCCTCTTACACGGAATTCGTCATGTTGTTTCTACAGTAGCCCTAAACAGACAAACTCCGTTTACTCTACAGAGCACGTTTCGTAAATATGTTATCTCCTTTGGCAAAGAAGAGAAAACGCGACAACGTCTTTGTCCTGTGAGAGCCGCCGTAGTGCTTTGAAAGGGAGCGGTGGAGTGAGCCGTTGGTTGCAATTCGATACAGCTGTACGATTATTTCCGAAAGCATACGGCGCATGCGGGGGGGAGGGGTAGGCTGAACTAAAGCACGTGTGCACCCATTGCCAACAAAACACAGACATCAGTTTCATTCAGCGCATGCGGTTCATGTCCGACATGTTTTAGCGCTGGGACAGCTCCATATCAGTTTCAAACGATCTCCAAATCCTGACAAAGACAGCGTTATATCCACCGTTTATATAGCATTCATCACCAGTGAACAAACAAACACCTGAACTTTGCGAACGTATGCTCTCTCTCTCCTGCACACAAGTGAAAGTGACGTCTGCGCATGCTCCTTCTCCTGCTCTCCTTGCTGCTGCGTGGGTGTGCCGCGTGCTTTTCCGGGAGAATTGTCCAATAAGGGACTAAGAAAAATTGTTACGTAACAGTTTTATATGTTCGAAAAAAACTTTCCGAAACCTGTACGATCGCTGGGGGAGTGTATCGAGCACAGAAATACTACGTAATACGCCCAACTCGTTTTTTGACAAGTTGATCATGTTAAGCATGAGAAGACCGCACGTTTAACATTGTAAAGAAGTCGGAATGCATGACACGCCCCTTTAATATATACTTGAATTTTATTGAAGTGTATACTTTTTCTTCTGCTGCAGAGCAAATATAAACACAAAAACAAAATCCACATATCTTACAATTTTCACTGCCATGCTCAGAAATAAAATTGTATGCGACAAGATAAACCGACAGCTTTAAGACCCAGCTGTAGCCTCTGCAATCCGGTTGCTTCTGCGGTGAACTTCAGCCAAAACTACTACATGAATCATCTTATTAATATTCATTAGATGATAAAGTTTTCAATTGTTCCTAGTCCCTGTGCTTTCAACAGGGTAGTCAGAAGTTATGGAATGGCCCTCAGTTTGGTCTGCGTTTGGAGACAGAATAGACTCTGCAGTTTATAACACTGTGCCTTGCGTATCACTTTTTCCGACCTCGTGCCTGATGTCATATGAGCGGCTCATTAAACACACGCTCTGTGTGAATCCCACAAACACGGCAGAAAAATATCGTTCCAATCACTAAAAGCCGCAGGCAACACGTATAAGAGCGTCGCGTGTAAGTACTGAGAAGTGTGCTTCTGAAGTCAATGCCAAAGCAAAGTCGAGAATAAAATGTACATTTCTGTTATTAGTTGGTCACCCTCCATTGTTCCAAACCTGTGTGCTGTTATTTTGTGACGTTCGACAGGAATTTTAATGTAATTCTTTTCCACACAATGACAGTTCATAGGGGCGTGTCTGCCAAGCGTATAATAGCCGTACAATTTGTGTGAGGAACAAGCCGAGTCTTCATTCCAGATGCGGCACGACAGTCATGAATGATGTCAAACCCAACCTGTCATCGTGTGTCATAACACAATTTTATTGATTCTGGATTTCATAAACTCGGCAGGGGAGATGAATATCAGTGCAGTGATTTACATTTTGGCCCACAAGACTTTTTTTAATCCTGGTGGCTGATGCATACGGAGCGGACAGCATTTGGGTTTATCGTGTAAAATATCTGCGCTGCTGGAAGTCAGCTTTACATCAGAAAGCTCACTGAGCCGACTGTAGATATTTTACAAGATGGATGGGTGAAGCTGAAGAGACTGATGGATGAGAACACAGACACATCAGCATGGAGAAAATAGCTGTAATCTGCGGCTCCAGTGGACGTCTGTCCTTGCTCGGACACTTAAAAAGAGTGCTTGCATCTGAAATTGTGTATTGTGACAGTATTTACTGACTAAAGTGAAGTGCATACTTCAGTATGTTTTATATAGGATGTGTGGGTGCAGTATACGTACTATATATGTTCTATATTCATCCATGTTTTCATTGTCATGTCACCTGTACTTTGTTCACCTATGATGTATTGACATCAACTGTGAAAATAATTGAAGAAAGTGTTTCATGGCACTATACTGTATGTAGCCTATGTACCAAGTTTTTTTCTTTCTACCAAGTAATAATTTTCTTGGTATCTACAGCTGTGGAAAAAATAAAATAGAAAATTGATTTTTGCATAAATTGTGGTCATTTCATTCCAGTGTGTGTTGAATTTCAACAAACCTCAGGAATGACATGAATCCACTCAACAGTAATGTGAAAGACTGACAGATTGCAAAAAATCAGGCTTATCCATCATATTTGCATTTTTAACTGATCTTAAAATACATGTAAACAACAGTTTTGTGTTGTAGATCAGTGGTTCTCAAACTGGAGGCCGTGGCCCCCTGGGGGGGCCCAAGATGGTTCCAGGGGGGCCACGGATTTTGTGGCATTTTATGAAATATAGAAATTTTGCTTAAATTTTGAGCAATCAAACATCAGAAAAATAAGACAACCAACCAAATGAATTAATGTTTAAGCATTGTGTAACTGAATATGTTTTTGGTTTAATTAAAATTTTAAGTTTAAGATTATAAGTCTTTATTTGGGGAGGCCACAAAGCAATGCACTCTACACAAAGGGGGCCTTACAACGAAAAAGTTGAAGAACCACTGTTGTAGATGAATATGAACTTTTTGTTATTTTTACCAGTTTTCAAATTTCTGCAAATCAACACAAAAAATTGGTTTAAAATGTAGAAATTAAATAGAAATATTGTCACTAGTTCACAATGAAAAAACTGATAATGTTAATTTCATGAACCTATAAATAGTAATTTCAGAATAAGGGGTTTCTTTTTTTTCCCACAGGTGTATTTCACTTTCAGTTGAAAGAACGTGCTATTTTACATTTAGGCCACATCCACACGAAGCCAGAGCTTTCCCTATCCATTCTTTTTTCCTTCGTTCTAAAAAAAAATTCCGTAAACATGGTGTCGTCTCAAGAAGTATCTGCGTACACACGAAACCGACTCAAAGCGTTGTAGTATACATGCCAGACCAGTATGTGGTGCTGTAATTCTGCCACAGAGATAAACTACAAATGGAGAGGAAGATTTGGAGCATGCTCATAAACCTTGCACGCTTCATACAAACCCAACACAACAACCAGAAGACAAGGGGTGGTGACATCATCGTTTCAGAAAATATACGGATTGGCTGTACTCAAGGAAACGTAAGGGTATTGTTTTTGGATTTATCCACTCTGGGACCCGGTTTAAAAAAAATAGCGGTTTCAGGCTCTCAAAACGCCATCCATTTAGCTTCTCTCGTCGATTTATTTGCAATAAGAATTCAAGTTCATTCAAGTCATGACTGCAATATTGAGACAGCTTCTTCTGCCTTGAATAGAAGATCTCAACCAACTCTGGTTTTGAAAAAATCATCAGCTCAGTGCAAGAAGCAATCGACGTGCCATTTATTTGGCTTCAATCCACATTTGAGTTGAATGTGAGAGAGTTCGGGCAATCAGTCAGTCTAGACGTTGATTAGCTCTGATTGGCTCTGACCTCACAGTGCATGCTGGGATCTGGTTGAACCGTTGCATGCCCGCCGTCCATTACAAGTTCCCAAACTACTGATGTTTTTAAGTGCGTAATGGAGCTGTAGCTTTAAATGCCATGTCGGTTGAACAATATTTCCCAATCTTTTTTCCAGTTTAATAGGCCCATACCGTCTCTTTATACTTTCACTACAACATGTTCCTGAACACCGGCTGCGTGTTGTTGATGTGTAAATGCGTTAATGTACTCTGGTTAGAATTTTTTAGTTGTTGTAGCCACCGGTAGGTTTCGTCTCGGGAGGACGTTTTGAAGTCTTAAAGTTTATAATATGGAGACGTTGAGATGAGCATCTGAGATGCAGATGAAACTGAAGCAAATGTTTCCATTTGCTCTCTGTTTAATCTCATTGATATCTATGGAAAATGACTGAGATTTTTCTTTCTGGGCATACATACGCAGCTACTGTACATCCCCCAAATGAATCAATGATTTTGAATAGAATCGATTAAAACGGCGCGTTGACATGCAGATGGCAGACCATTAAAGATGAATGCTGCAGGGGTGTCCGTAATTCACCCCATCATAAAGGGTTGACTGTTGCCTCCAGCGTGGATCAGAGAAATGTTTGTACACAGAGCGAGAGGAGGGTACACACCCAACAGCGGTGGAGACCTGCAGGAGCCATCCTCCATCTCAGCAGCCTCTCACAGCTGACCGACCTGTCGTAAAATGAAAATATTGGCCTTCTCCGTGGGGGATCCATGTCCAATTTCAGCGCGTGTGTGTGTGTTTGTGTGTGTGATTTCTTTTCCGCCACCTCCGTGCACTCGGTCGGAGGGTGAAAGGGGAAACGGAGAGCTTCAAACCAAATATGAGAAAACACATTCCACAGAGGCAGTTTGAAGAGTTTGTGAAAAGGTTAAGGACAAAGTTCAGGAAATTGTCTCACTTGAGGGGGAAAGACAGAGAGAGAGGAAGAGTGTTTGCTGTGTCTCGGGTTGTTTGTCTCTTTAATGAATGTGTGTGTTTTTAGTTGAATGTTCGGTCAGCATGCGTTTCTCTGCTGTGAGAGCCTGCGGTGAAACATTGTTTGTTTTCCCTCCGCGGTCACATACTGAATCAGAAAGAAACTGAGAGAGAGAACGAGATCTTTTGGGATTTTGAAAAAACTTTATTCACATTAAAGGGATTCTCCACTCAAAAATGAAAATTCTGCCATGAATGACTTATCTTATCTCTAAAACGATACATTTCTTTTTTTCTGCTGAACACAACGAGAGATATTTTGAAAAATCTCACCACTAGATGCCGCTACAATTTCATACACTGGACCTTTAAAGTACAGTGACAAAAATGTACTTTTTTATAAAAACTGAAAAGAAATTAGTTAAAAATAAAAGCATCATCACGGTCTGTAAAACGGTTCAATACTGAAAATGCAATGCTTATGTGCATATAATTACGATTTGACACATTAAAGAAGTAATGACGCGTGAAAATGTTTTTCATGCATCTGCATTCACATACTGTCGTACGATATGTTTTGGTCTTAAAACTCAATGACCTTTATTGCGTGAGCTGTGTTTAGCAGATGTATTTTTTGACTACCCTCCACATCTCTGATCACATGATCTGACGCGCTGAGCAATCATTTCATGTCCTCACTGTTAACAGAAATAGCGAAAGAAAGTACTCATTCTAAAAATATACCTGTATTTGTCTCTTTAATCTCTTGCACAGTTTCATGTTTGCATACACAACTGAAGTCATTATAGACGCGTCATGAAAGCGGTGAGCCACAAAGTTTTTAATTTCTTCTTTTCCGATCCCTCCTGATATTGCACCTCTCACCCGCCGCCTCTTCTTGTTTTTACAGCAAATTACATCCGATAATTGTGCCAGTGTTCCCTGCGTAGAGTAAGATTGAAATAGAATTGAGAAGGGATGTTTTAAGATGTACCCAAATCAGAGATACGGCTGTTGAAGTGGAACACTGGTGCTTTTAACACACGCGCAATTGCACAGCTCAGTGTGTGTGTAATGGCCGGTACAGACGCCTTCTAACTATAGATTATCTGTCAGAGCGAGCTGGTGCGTTTGTGCCCCGAACAAACATGCCGAGAAACGCCGCGGGGCCTCTTGTTACTCACTTACAAAAACGCGTTAACTTCCTCGGTCGTTCTCAAATTGTAAACAAAATTGCAAATGGCGCTCGGTGAGGTCAGAATGAGAGCATTTCCTGCGCTGAGACCCAAATGAAACAATGAGCTGTCTCATGAACCTCTGACAGCAGTGTCTGTGCTGGAGGCCAAAAATGGAGTTTTGTCATGATGGCGCTGCAGTGAGGGGTACATAAACAAAAGAAGAAAAAAAGTATGAAATTAGCTTTTCTTTTTTTAAACTAAAATAGTTCTGTTTGCATCATATAAACACGAGGGACATGGATTCAAATATGCCATGTGTGTTTTATGGTCTCATAAGAAAGATGAGGCACAGATGAGATCTCTTTAAAGGGATACTTCACCCAAAAATGAAAATTCTGTCATCATTTACTCCAAATCTGCATAAATTTCGTTGTTCTGATGAACACAGAGAAAGATATTTGGAAGAATGCGTCTGGTTACAAGCATTCTTCCAAATATCTTTCTCTGTGTTCATTAGAACAAAGACATTTATGCAGATTTGGAACAACTCGAAGGAGAGGAAATGATGACAGAATTTTTGAAAAGAGTTGATCCTTAAATTGATGGCCTTTCAAAGTAGTCATGCAATCTGTCTCAATGTGTACACGAAGATGGCAAGAAAGTCGTGAGCATCGAGTCCTTTAACATGTCCAGCTTTCTTCTTTAACAGGACATACGTAAACAGAAAAGAAACCGTGCTCGTCGAGCCATTTCACGTGTGTCTTCTAAAGCAACCGTCTTTCTCTTTCTCACTCTGGAAATCTAAATGTCATTACATTATCCACTTTCCTGTTACAGAAACACCACGGAGCTTCATTAAATCCAGACACACTCCTCTAAACCGTTTAATTTCTACACAAACTCAAACAAAGGAACACAGATGCCATCTTCAGCAGATTACATCTCCAGCCTCACGGACATCAGGCCCGTGTTTATAGCAGAGAGCGTAGCGGCTCATCTCATTCTCATTACACTCTCAGTTAATGGGTGATGCTCTCAGCGGGTGGTCCGCCGGGCTCGGACCACAAGAGCGAGTGATGGATGAAAAAGGCAACGGCGCTGCGGTGATTTTCGAGAATGCGCTTGTGCGTGTGCTCGTTCCGTTATCTCATAATTTCATTATCGTTTCTTTGCCGTCCGTTCATGAACGTGAGCGAGGAGTTTTTAAAGACCCTGTGAAATGAGAATGTGGGCCCCACATAAATCTCTCTCCTCACTGGGAAAAACTCCAAAAGACCGAGATGATAAACAATGAAATTAGTTCAAACGGATCAAAAGGTACCGAATGCAAACAAATCAAACCTAAAATATAGCTCCTAACAAATCACAGCATTAAAATAAAACCATCAAATACAGAGTCAACACCACGTGAAAAAATACTATTTACTAAAGTAAGATAAATACTATAATTATAATGTACTATGTAACATTATGATATATGACAGTTTACTACAGTTTGTTAATTTACAATAGTTAATACTATAGAATATGATAGTATACTAGAATGCTACATTATGTATACTATACTATATACTGTAGTATACTAAAGTATTTGTACTATATCGTAATATGGTTATTTGGATATATGAATTTACTACATTTTACTATAGTACATACTTGCGTATAGTACACCATTGTTTATCAACCTAAGATAGTTAACACTACAAAATACTGTTGTAATTTTACTATTCTATAGCCTATTTCAAGCACTATAATATAATACAGTATGTTAAAACTTACTACAGTTTAGTCTAGTACATATTTGAGCCAACTACAGTGTTTACTACAGGACATGAAATTACGTACAGAATACTATAGAATATGATAGAATTCTTGAATGCTATAGTACATTATAGTAATTATACTATACTGTAGTATGATTATTTGGCTATATGACAGTATACTACAGTTCACTTGACTACATACTTGAGTATAGTACAGTATTTACTATAGGTTATCAACTTACGATAGTTAATACAATAGAATACTATCGTAATTTTTCTATTCAATAATTCAATTACTATATATAATAAATTTGAGTATATTAAAACTTACAGTTTATAATAGTAAAAATAGTATACTACGGTATTTACTACAGTTAATTTACGATAGTTAAAGGCAGGGTGAGTGATCGTGTCCAGAATTTTTTTTGTCATGCTGGTTGGAAATCTCATTACATACTGATAGCAATAAAAAAGTATAGTGGTCAAATAATATTTTTATACTTATATATCATCTGTGAAAGGCATAGGACCAAAAAATGTTCACCCAATCAAAACGTTCTGGCCGAACGCTGTGACTGGTCATGTGTACATCTTCAGCCAACGTATTTTGCATACCACTGCGCACCCTGTTCACGCGGACATCATACGTCATCAGCGCGCTCACGTCCGCTGTGTCAATGTAGGGAGAATGGCGGACAATCAGCAACAATCGACCTTTTCTGCAGAACCGATAACAAGTAAATCTACAAAATGAAAATCAGTTTTTGAAAAAGCAGTGACGAAAAAACAGAGACAGCTCCGGCAGGCAGAGGATCTGAAAGACGATATCATGGTTGCTCTCTTTCTTTTGGACAGGTATGTACATACTTCGAGAAGAATTTAATTGATTTAGTTTGTAATTCGTTACGTGGATTTACGAAATACATACATGTGTTTGGAGGAGGCGTGGCTTTGGACGGCGAATCGCATAGAGGGTGGGATTATAATTTCAGTGCTAGCAGGCTAAAGTTAGCACCTTTCCAAATCAACCACCCCAACTTTAATAGTAGAGAATACTATAGAATATGATAGTATATTTGAATACTAAAGTATATTATAGTAATTATACTATACTGTAATATGATTGTTTGGCTATATGACCGTATACTACAATTTACTACAGGCCACTTTAGTACATACTTGAGTATAGTACAGTACTTACTATAGTTTATCAATTTACGATAGTTAATATAATACAATACTATTGTAATTTTACTCTTCTATAATTCAATTACTATAATATATTACAGTTGCTCAAACTTGCTAAAGTTTACTAAAGCATATACAGTATTTTCCACGGGAGACAGTAAAAGATATTTAATTATATTTTAATAGATTTCATTACATAATCTTAAAAATAAAAAAATGATTTTAAATGATTTTATTTTTAAATAAAATCTTATTAACCCTTGTGGGGTGTTCAGGTCTGTGTTCTGGGACCCAGTTTCAGTGTTTACTAAACAAAAAAATGATACGATTGATGTTATTTTTCCAACCTCATTTATTAGATTGGCTATAAAGTAACAAAAGCATGAACACCATACAAGGGTTAAGTTCTAAAATAAAGGCAACAGTAAATGGGTCAAAAATTTAAAGAGGCAGAGACACACAAGAGAGACACACATTAGAAATATATGAATACCTGTTACACAGTGGTTTTGGTCTTGTTGACCAAAAAAAACATCTGCTTTTTGTCATCCTACACTAGTACACCAGCATATAGATCACCTCAAAACTAACAGACATGAACTAAAAACCACAAAACTCGACTTGTCCTTTTTTTATTAAGTGAAATTCTGGATTTTATGGAGTCGGTTTTGGCTTCTGGAAAGGAGGGAGATTGTGGTCAGAGAGGAAGAATGTGAGAGAGAAAGTGCATGTGCAGAGTCAGAGATGAAAGAGAGAGAGAGTGATGATGGAGTGAGAGGATTACTCTGGATTTCGCTGAGGTGTTGAAGATTTTAGTAATGAAGAATTTCAGTATTTATGTGTGTAAAAGTCTGTATTCAGTGTGTTTGCATGTCAGGATTGTGTGTGTGTGTGTGTGTGTGTGTGTGTGCGTGTGTGTGTTCTGCTCACATCTGTAGACAATCAGCAAACCAGGAAATCACAAACAATAGTGTACCGGGTCACTGCCAAACACTGTGTTACTGTGTGTGTGCGTGTGCGTGTGTGCATGCGCTCTGATCATATGATGTACTGCCCATTTGTTTATGTTTAACAGATAACATGCAGCATGTGTGAATTATACAGTGACGTTCTTCTGGGTTTGTTTTCTCTATAGGAATTTCTGTCTGAAATGTTCAAAGGGATTTTTTAAGTGTAACACTGTGGCATGACAGAACACCGTTTTTATGTTGCGTTATATGTACAGTAGAGTGAAATGAGTTAAAATAATGTAACATGTTCTGAATTTTTAC
The DNA here is from genome assembly GCF_024868665.1 of Triplophysa rosa. Classification (NCBI taxonomy): domain Eukaryota; kingdom Metazoa; phylum Chordata; class Actinopteri; order Cypriniformes; family Nemacheilidae; genus Triplophysa; species Triplophysa rosa. Next base: position 2,431,611 of record NC_079891.1, read on the forward strand.
ACTGAATCAAGTGACTCGGGTCATTTGGACGAAAATGATTCACTGTGTGGATTTTTGGCCTTCTGTTTCAGCAACATATATTCAGTGAATATAAAATGAAATGCCACCGTATATTTGAGTTTTTGACTAAAATGGATCGGGTCGCACAGTCCATTAACTGTGTTGGTGAATGACACAAAAAAACGATTTAATCCAATGAATGATGAGCAATGACAAAAGTTTTGTCATAACTTTTTTTGTTTGGAATTAAACTTGTATTTTATTCATATAGCGCCAAAAAAAATACAAGCAGCAAATTTCTCCATATTTACATTTGAAATAGTTTGGTGGGACATAACTCGCAACATTTGTATTAGTTTAGTTTAGTGTAAATACATCTGTCTAGGTTTTATGTTAAGGTCGAATAAGCTACAAATAACAAAAATAAGATATAGCTCTTTTTGTTTAGGTTATAGATGAATATTCTCAAAAGTGTAGCTCGCAGTTTAACTTTTTAACATCTAGCTAAACAGAATCTACCATTAAATTGGTCGAAAAATGTTGTTAGAACGTTACAGTTAATAAACATATGCATACATTATGTATCTTCAGACTGAGACTGCCAGATTTCACAGACATTTACATCTACAGTATATGACTGCGAAGCTCACAATATAAATCCTTCATCGCTAGAATTGAAATGCATCTCAGCCTGTGATCAAAGCAGCAATAAACGTCATTAATATTTATTGTCCGTAAACATTGAGATATCGCTTGGCGATTGTTTGTACGGATCTGGAACAACACAACTCAATTGCAATTGCTGATGTAAATATTGTTCTACCAGCCGCCGTGTGTTTAATCTGCCGTGATTTCAGCATTGTTCTTTATAATGAACTGAAGTTCCACCTCCGTTGTTTTCCAGCGTTTCATTGACTTCCATGCGCCGTGCACAGAAAATGGCGAGAGTTTCCTCTGAACAGTAAGGTTTATGTTTTCGATGAACAAATGTGTAGATAATGTTCAATGGTTCTGGAGTAACATAATAAAATACAGTGTCAAATGAATATTTTATGTTCAATAGTTCATGAATCTTCTACAGAATAATAATGCTTTATGAGTGAGTTAATGGACATGAAATATTCATTTGAGAAATGGTTTTAATATATGAAAAGAGGAAAAGAGTAGTGGAATATGAGAAATATGAAATTATGACAACAGAATCGAGTACACCAAAGTATTAAAGGAACAGTTCACCCAAAAATCTCAATTCTGTCATCATTTATTGCCCCAGATGTGGTTGTTAACCTGTATGTGAGATATTTTGAGAAATGTCTCAGTGGTTTTGTGTTCATACAATGGAAACCAATGGGGTGCAGTGTTTATTCTTCAAAATATCTTCTTTTGTGTTCTGCAGATGAAAGAAAGTCGTATAGGTTTGAAGTGACATGAGGGGCGAGTAAACGATGAAGAATTTTCTTTTCTGGAGAATTTTAGCGAGTAAACTAAATGACTTGATCCACTTTGGATCTTTCGTAAGGCGGTTCCTGTCACAAAGCTCATTTTAACCGGGAATAATTCCTTCCCGCAGTGCCCTTTAAAGCCGCAAAATTACGCTTTATCCCGCGGACCCGGAGAGCAGAGGAGTTTTTATCACGATGCCTGGAATCAAAGTGGAGTTCACATGCTGCAGCAATTATTCCATGGAAAAGCTTGTTACGTTTGTGAGGTTTGTCATTCTTTGAAAATGATGTGGTTGTCATTTTACATGTTGGTGAAAGAACGCTGCTCGGCCACAATGAGCTGCAATGTGGACCCGTCTGGCTAAAGTCTAAACTTCACGTCTCTGTTTCTCCCTCGCTCTCAGGGGAGCGTCCACCTCCCATTGTGTGTGAGCTTTAATTGACAGTTATTAAAGAACGTATTGTTTTCGCTTAGTTGTTGTTGACCTAGAAAATGTCCCGGCGGAGGAAGAGAGCGGGAAACGGGGGATTTGGAGAGGCTAGCCGAATGTTCTGGAAGAACCATCCCCGACAGTATGGTTTCCAGCCGCTGTCATCTTCTCGCGATTTGGCCTGTAAATCACGTACAAAGCCGCAGATACCTCTCGCTTTATCACACGCACGTAATTACAAGCGTCTCTGTTGCTACATGAATTATGACGTGCCGTAAAACTGAACAGAGATCAGCTAACCCCCCCCACGGGCATTGTCATCTTCGGCTTTAAAATCCATCAGCCATAAATCGGGATCTGTTTCCAATAACTGTATGTAGAAGTCTCCACCGCGTCTGACTCTGTCTCCACACTCTGATGGAAAACCCATCCGACCCGCTTCTGACTGGTACACGCTGGTCATTTGTGCACGGCCATTAGCGGGTTCATGCAGGTCGAGATACCAAGCAACAACAAGACAACTTTTTATAGCCTCCCGTGATTTCCTTTAACTGTTTGGTGATACGCCATCCAATACAACGTCAATAATCATTTGACATCTATTGGCTCAGTGGTTAGAGCGTGGCACTAGCAACGCCAAGGTCACGGGTTGGATCCCAGGGGATGGCATATAGTCAGAAACAAATGTATAGTACAATGCAAGTCGCTTTGGATAAAAGCACCTGCCAAATGCGTAAATATATACAGTAAGTGCAGATACACATTTCTGTTTCAAACACTACTGAGTAGTGACCCTAGTTAGCTTGAGTCTCATCTGTGTCTCTGATATTTCTCCTGGGAGAAAAAGACTGAAATCTCACAAATATCTCTTTGAGAAGAGATGTCAACTGTCTAAAACTGAGCTCAGATTTGTCACGTCTGCACTCAAAAGTCAATATTATTAAAAACCTCAAACATTTCTCATCAAATTTACTCAAATCCAGATTTGTTTTACCTCTACAATCTACGTTCATTTTCTGCATTCAGAAACATCTGAGACTATATAGTTTTGATTTTAGTTTTGCCTAGTTTTATAAATATTTATTTGTATATTTTCTATGTTAATTTTACTTAAAGTTTTAGCAATTTTGTTATTTGTATAATTTATTTTTTATGTTGCTATATAAGATGAATTCATTTTATTTGAGTTTTATTTGAGTTTTTGTTTATTATTATAATTTTAGTTCAACTTATTTCAGTTTATTCTTGAGGCCATATTTCAAATTTTCCTTTAGTTAAGTTTTTCCAATAATTTTTAGGACAATATTTGATTTGATTTCAATGAACAGAAACGTTTTCAAAGTTTTAATTTTAGTAAACTAAAATAACCTTGCTGAGACTAAGTCGATACTTAGAATAAAACGCAACGGAGATCTCATGAGCTGTGAATGAGACACATCTGAGCAGTAGAATGTTGGGTATTTTCAGATATCTCATTTAAAGTCAACATCACGCGTGTCCTTTGTGGATCATTATCTTGTGGATCATAAATCTCATTGCCTCGCCTCAAGAAATCAGTTGGTTAGGTAGTAGACAGCAAGACTACAGGAATAAAGGGATGTTTATATACACTCCAGCCCGTTCGATAGACACATTCTGGCTTGACGTCTTCCATCCAAACATCTCTTGCTCACTGAGCACTTATCAAAAACACATGGCTCCTTTTGAGAAGATCTCATCATGAAACATAAACATTTTATACACGATGTTGCTGTTCCTAAATAATGACAGTGTTCATTTACGCCGCTTTAGCTTTGGTTCCATCTTTGCAATCGCTTCACTCGATTTTTGTGATGGATAATTCACACCAGTCTGTAATTCCTTCATGCCTGCTAGGGATATTACTCTCGCTCATAATTGGGTTTAGGGATTTGAACAAACCCCTTATCAGGAATACTTGGAGTTCTTTTAACAATTATCTAGCAACCGCCCAGTGCACCCTAGCAACCGTGCAGCGACACGCTTACATAACCGCATAGTTGCATGGGAGAGCACTACTGGCGTTTTCTTAGAAAACGTAATAATCTGGCGTTATATTATTTGAGTTTTAAACCCAAGGGCCTGTGTGACGTTCTGCGTCTCTATCTTGTGCCGTAGTTTGTTTATGCTTTAGGACACACAGCCGGATATGGCTGCCATTGGATTGGACCTCAGACCACAATCCTCAGAGAAACCAGTGCAGAGGAACGATTTATTATCTTCACTCTGAACCCGAGAGAGAGAGAGAGAGAATGTTATAGCGTGAAGCGCCACCTAGTGGAAATGATGGCAGTGTTACTGGTTGTGTCCTTTTATTTAGTTTAAATTTGAGAATTTGCCACTCAAACTCAGAGGTATTGATTTGTCATGGCCTATAGAAAAAAATATAGCTCAGATGTTGTTATTTGGTAGCTCAGGAGATTTGAAGGTGTTCTCAGTTGTGGTTCATTTAAGTGTCTCAGATCACAGATCTAAAATCGCTAAGTAGAAATGAAAAACATGTTTCAAATTCATGAAGGTGTAAACGAATGAGGTCAAATAATCTGGGCTTGAGTCAATTTGATGAGAACTGTTTCGTATTGAGATCTTCGATAATATTGACTTTTGATCACAGAAAGATATTAAAGACATCATTTGTTATTTTGCTGTCCTCCGTGATGTGTGAATATCTAGATTTGTCAAGACGGCGCTCAGATGATTGTGTCAGATGTGTGTCAACAGACTGATGAATAATGGTGTGTGCGTGCGTGTGTGTGTCCGTGTGTGTGTGTTTAGCGCCACATTCACCTCTCTCCCTCTGTATTTCTATTGTGCGCTTTTCTGCTGAGCGCTGGAAAAGCAAAAATATCTGTGACACTTCTCTCTGTGGGAAACACAGCAAGGCCACGGCCATTTATCAGCACATCGCACTACTGTGTGTGCGTGTATGTGCGGGTGTGAGCATAGACGTGCTTCATCTGGGTCACTGTATATTCAGCGTTCATCAAATAAACACACACCTGGATGACTGGATTGATCAAACACAGTCATTGTTGTAGAAAGAATGAAATTCTGTTCATCTCTGTGGCCTGTGAAATAGGCTAGTTTTCTTTCGGCCATGCAGTCTCGCCTGAGTTATTCTAGTTGCATGGAATAGACTTGATATGATGATGGGCAATTTCGTGAAAAATGTCAACCTTACCACGAGAAACTTCTGGGTCGTAGTAGATTTCATTAACTGAATTGAGTACGCTTTACTTAATACAATTGTGTTCTTGTTTTTTTTACCAAAACTTCAGTTAAAATTATAGAGAAAAATCTCAAAATTCTAAATGCACAAATTATGGAATGAATTCAACTTAATTTTATCATGTTCAACCCTCTTAAACTTAAAAAAAGAAAAAAAATTGTGGTGGGACTACATCGGTTTTTTTTAGTTCATTTCACATACTGAGCAGTGAATTTAGAGTTCCCAGCATGCTTTGCATGTGACAGCATTTGGAGAGTCATTTTTGGGGAAAAGTGCTATTTTATGGGCTTTACAATAAAATGAAAGACTTGCTGGTGTTTATTTTGTCTTTAAGATTTAGAAGAGATTCTGTTTGTGCTCTCAGCTTACTTGTACATCATATATGTTGTAAATAATAATAAATGTTAAACTGAAATTAAAAAAGAACAAGTTAACTCCAATGCTCAAATGAGTATTTCAGCTTGATTTTCAAGTTTATCATGTGACATGTGCTTAAATAATTTTGGTAATTTTACTTGATTTATTCTATTGCGTTAAAAATAAGCTTTAAAGTACTTAAAAAAATGATGGTAACAATATTACACAAAATATTTGTAAGTAAATATCCGTGTCATTTTTTACAGTGTATCAACATTTGGTGGTTCAAATACCCAGGTCACTCTTCAAGTTTTTAAAGCATTTGTTTTATTTCCCTTATTTTATATAATATAATCAATTAAAATTGACGAATACATCACTGATATTCCAGTTTTAGTTTTCTGCATTAAACACTAAACACATTTACAGTTACATACTTTTTTCTATTTAAATGTCCGTGATTTAACCTGGTAATGTTATCATGAATGAGTCACGAGGACACATGGCACCGTTTATTGAGAGAAACCCATAGACATCGTCAGTGCGCTGGAATTCTGAAACTATAATCACAACTGCTGTGAGTAATGACAAACACAGCCATCCTGTCCGGAGCCACAGGACCGTGTGCAGTGTGTGTGTGTTATTACATCAGCAACCACAATCCTGACCCTGTCAGACAATAAAGGTTACCCAGAATGGCAAAGCCCAAAATGGGAGGAAGATGTTTTTTTTCTCTCTTTTTTGTTTTATTCCTCCGAGTGGAGGCTTTTCTGACCTCTGCATGCAGGAACAAGAATTGAGGAAGCCACTGTATGAGCACAGAACGATGAAACACACGCAAACACACAACGTCTAACCTGCTTTTCACCTCTCACACACACAATAGCTCCAAAAAAGACACAAAATATCAAACATCATGACATCTGCAAACTTTTAAGTAATAATTATTCACCTCTTGTTTACACATGTGTCCTTTCAAATTAACCAGAGGTTAATTTTGAACAATATTTCTATTATTTTATCATTTAAAATCTAACAAGCCTATTTATGAAATGTTATGCTTGACTTGTATATTTTAATTTGGTTTGCTGTTTTGTTATCATCGTTTTGTTTGCTGTAACTGCACCTTCTTTGTTATTTCGATTGATGAAAAGTTGGTGTTTTTCCAAACACTCCAGCATACAATTAAATCTGGGTGATTTATGAACAATTCAGTCAGATAACCTTGGCTCAGGAAGGTTATCCAGGGAAATGATGGGAAAAGTTAAAAGGGCACATCACAGCGTCCGAGGTTGAGAGTTTAGCGAAGGAGATTTCATTTAATGGTTCGTGAGACCGAATGTTCCCAAAGATGTACTTCCTGATAACGACTTATTTACTATCACACACACACCTCTGAAACATTCAATAACTACACACATTGTTGGCTTTGTCATTTGATTGTTAGGTAACTATTGTATTAATGCAATTTAGATCAAATTAAAACAAGCTTTCTCAGGAGAGAGTCTATCGGCTGTGTGTGTTCCTGCTAGATAAAAACGTTCAAAAACTTGAAAGAGATTTCAAGTGAGTCACAGTAGATGTCTATCAATTTATAAGACATTGTAAAACTAGCTGAAACGGTAGAGGCCTTCTCGATACATAAATAACATATAAAAAGCAATTAAAGTATATTAAAAGCATCGCATGGGACAGCTGTATTATTTACTTATAAACTCGTTAAAAGTGCTGTACAAAGTTTAACTTTATAAATTAAAAAATATGTGTTCATTATTATTAATATGTTGTATTAGTTCATGCGAACATTTTTAAATAAAAATGAGATTCTCAAGAAATTACCCTTACAGAAATGTGAGATGTGGTGATACGCGATTCATCGTATCAGATGGAGTATTTCTTGGTTATACTCAGTAATACTTTTACGGTCCATATTGTTTTTTCAATGTGTTTCCAACCATGTTTGTTGCTTGTTATCTATTCAGAAGTTTGAGCTAACAAACAAATATTATACAGATTATATCCACTGATAAGTACATAACCATGAAACAGCAAGTACCATTTCTAATACGGCAGTGTTCCAATTGACCACTAGGTGTCATCAATGCACCGCTTAAAAGTGCTCGCATGGTATTTGCAATGCTTTCAGAATTAAAGGATAGTTTGGCCAAATTTTTTTTCATCATTTACTTCCCCTCATGTCCTTATCATTACAAATTTGTATAACTTTCTTTTTTATGCAAAACACAAAGATATTTTGAAGAATGTAAACAACCAAAAAAAAATTAAACAATTGGGTGCCATTGACTTTCATTGTAAAAACACAGGTTTTAAATGATATGAGATTTGTCAGAATTTTTGCGTGAAGTATTTGCAATGCAGTTGCAAAGGTCCTGAAAAGTAATATTATATTTATTCAATCAAATGTGTGGCTTAAATGTCCAAATACTTTTTGGAGCTAGATTCTAGGCTATTAAATTAAGTGTGTGTGTGTGTGGGGGGGGGAGGGTAAACCCTACGGTATGGGGACAAAATGTCCCCACAAAGATGGCAATATCCAAAACCCTTGTCCTTGAAGGGACATTGTTTTTGTCCCCATGAGGAAACAAGCTTATAAATCATACAGAATTAACTAACTATCTAAAAGAGCAGACAGTTGTGTGTGATTGTTAGGGTTAGGTGTAGGGAATATGATATACAGTTTTTACAGTATAAAAACCATTGCGTCTATGGAATGTCCCCATAAAACATGGAAACCCAACGTGTGTGTGTGTGTGTGTGTGTGTGTGTTCATGTTTGTATATCCCGGTGGGGACCTAAACCTGAACACACACACCAACACATGGGGACTCGTGTCACTGTGGGGACCAAAATTGAGGTCCTCATGGTCATAAAAGCTTATAAATTGTACAGAACAATATTTTTTACAAATCTAAAAATGCAAAAAGTGTTCTATGATCTTTAGGTTTAGGGATAGGGTTAGGGATAGGGGATAGAATATACAGTTTGTACAGTATAAAAACATTACGCCTATGGACTGTCCCCACGGGGATAGTCAACCGAAGCCTGCGTGTGCGTGCGTGTGTGTGTGCGTGTGTGTGCCTCCGTGTCATATGTTCAGAATTCCCATGAAGGTAGCGTGAGCTGTAAGGATGAGTTCTGCTGATCTGCGAGGGATGGAGAGCTGAAGAGTGGATCCAGACTCCAGAAAGTGAATGCCTACCACACAAACACATAGTTCATACTCAGAAACAATCATTTGTCATAATCCTCTGACAAATGACATAATTTACATGATGTTATTTATGATCATTCAAACTGAATCTGAGTGGCCTGTGCCTTTTTAAACATCATTGTCTTGCGATCTTACCAGCGGTGTAGCATGTGTTAGGCGGCGACTGGCTGTCATTACTGGGCGTGCTCTTTAGACACTTCATTAGCTTAGACTCCGCCCCTTTGAGGTTCTTTGTGATCACATGACCCAT